>NW_026855991.1:0-290864 GCF_026571515.1 Ruditapes philippinarum
CAAAGGGGCAAAAATTGTTCTGGCTTATTTGTAGTCCTGTTAATTTTTCTTTGATATGTTTTTATATAGATAATTTACAGAATGCCCAAAGGAAAGATCAAGCAGCAAAGTTAAATCAACTGCATAATGTTGTACTTTATTTCACAGCCAAGTACATAAACACAGTAGGGTAATTATGGTTAGATATATAAATATGAAAATATTAACCATTTTAACATCTCAAAAGAAGCAAGGTAAAAAGACAGCTTAATATGCAAAACAGACTTCAGCCATTTCTATATTCATGCAATTTCATTTGGCGAAAACGTCGGACAAAGACTTAAGTCAACTATAAGTTAAAAGCTATTCACTTATCAGTACATATTTATATTTCCCAGGCATGGTGGACTTACTCAGTGATAAAAGAAATCAATTCAAAATACTTTAATAATGTTGAGTGTTCGTGTTTAATTTTTGACAAAATTATTTTCATAGGTTAGTCGTATCTGAAACATTGATCATACAATGTAGTCACTTTCAAATAATGTTTTAAAATACATGTATATTTTGCTATATTAAACTCGCTCAAAAGATATAATTAAATTTGCATTTAAAAATCAAAGTCAAATCTTTACAATTTGTGGAAATGTCAACGTCAGCATAAAACTATGAAAATGAAACATTCCTTCACATCGCAAATGCACTGAAAGGATCAGTCGTGACATACATCACGCCCTATATAAGGTTTTATCATTTGACCGTTAATTAATTCGATGAACATTATTTACTCAGACAAAGCTGCTTTAGACGACCAACCTAAAGACACGCGCACACGTACTTTCAGGAATGTATGACGAATGTCATGAAAAGGACTAACGATGTTTTAAAAGTTACATTTCCTCAGATAACCATATATTATGACCTTGACTCCAAGTGCCTTGCGGGACTTGGACCAACTGCGATGTATTGCACGTGGTTCATATACCTTTTATTAGGTCTTTATTGTTTTATTACAGTCATGCTTGTGCAAGAATTTGCACAAAAATATAAATATCTAGCCTTTTAAACAATTCATACTCGTATTTTGTGTAGACCCTATTATTGTATTGTTATAAAGATCCCAAATACTCAGTTGACTTAGTGCTCGCCAATTTTTTTAAGCCAATCACCGACGAGGATTTTTCAAATTTTCAGGTTTCAAATCTTAATAGAACAGATTTTATATAAACTGGACGTTTTATATTATAAAACGCAAGTGGGCGGAGCTAAGTTTCGAAGAGCGCTAACGTGAAATATACGCATGTGCAGAGATCTTGAAGTTCACTCCTACTTATTAATATTTATGCATCATGTTTTTTTTTCCGTAACACGCACATGTATATCGTCACACGGCATAGAATTCAAAAAAGAGGTTCATTGAAATGAAAACAGGCAAAATAACAGTAAAAAATGTTTTATTACTTACGGAACCAGTATCAATTTTTAATTTCCAATTAAAAAGTTCACTTATTCAAACAAAGTATGTATGTACTATTTCTTACTTTTTATGTAAATATTACAGCCCGTGCCGCTGCAAAACCGAAAGTAGGGTGTTTTTATCAATTTTACATTTTTTTGACAATTATACTGCCATTTGTCTGAAGATGATATGTATATGAACATAATAAATATGTATGATGCATATATAATCAAGCTACAGGTTCATTTTTCAGCCCGAAAAATATGTCGAGGTGACGGGCGAGGCAAGACATGTCGACTTTTTGTAGCTGAAGTTAATATTGTGAAGTTGCAGATCATGAAAATCGGGCACGTGACAGATCAGCACATAAATAAAACATTCTAGTGTTCCGTGGTATACATCTTGTTTTCTACGTGTCATACCTCCTTTCCTTATTACAATAAATTTTTACTGCATTGTTATCCATCGCTGGTTTGTTTTTAGCAGAGAATGACCTGTGTATGTTTGGGTACCGTTTAAGAATATTTCGCAAAGAGGGTATTAAGATGCACCGTGATATTGTCTTATTTTACCTAGACTGAATGCGGGAATAAGCTATGCAAAACACGTGATCCGAAAATGTGTACCGCTACCTCTTCCAAATATGGTTATACACATTTAGGCTATCGGGTGACGTCACGCAGTGTGTTGGGCGGAAAAAAATGGGCGGAGCACTAAGCCGGTTAGAGTGCATATTGGATGTTCTTCGTAAATAAGAAAGCTACAGTCGCTTCGCAAGCTCCGCTCCTTTTTAGCTTTCTTATTTACGAAGAACACCCAATATGCACTCTAACCTATACTTAGAACTTTAAAATAAACGTGCGCAATAAAAAGCATAATTATTTACGCACATGCAATACATTGTAGAAACTTGATTTATGAACTGTTGGAAGCGATCAATGAAAAGTCTGTGCTTAATTAGTTTTATCCCTACTTTAAAGCCTCATTACGTAATAACGCTACCACATTAAAATGACATTTACCATCATGTGCAAATCGACCACTTTAGCTGCAACAACTATTATTAGCGATACATTGTATAATATGTTAAACATGTCAAGATAATATTCAGTTATGACTGTTTAACATTATAAACATACTGGTTTGACATAAACATGTTACGATATAAACGAAAGATAGATCGTAAATTATGATGCAAGGGTTCTGTTAAATGCTGACAAATGATGCCAATAAAGACGCTTTACAAAATCTTTGTGGGACTAACATAAACTTATCTCAGAATAATGAATACAATCATTTGTTTGCAATTCAAGGCCAATCGATACTAAAAATATCCCACAAAAATGTTTTTAATTTTATTTTTCAAGACGTTTTTTATCACACTTTGCGTTATATTAACATTACAAAACAATTGTATGTATTTTCTTGAAAACACAATATTCATTTCTTATGTGCCTTTCATACTGATATAGTAACGAAGTTAAATAGGTAAATTGATATTACATCAGCTT
This sequence comes from Ruditapes philippinarum, assembly GCF_026571515.1. Classification (NCBI taxonomy): domain Eukaryota; kingdom Metazoa; phylum Mollusca; class Bivalvia; order Venerida; family Veneridae; genus Ruditapes; species Ruditapes philippinarum. The sequence goes on from NW_026855991.1 coordinate 2,950, forward strand.
TTTAAGCTAAAACCTACCGCCACCCCCTATCCACAATAAAATCACATTTTTACGTAACTGATGCTGCATATTCAGAAAATATCAAAACACTGCATAGATATACTACTGCAATCAAACATCAAACTTTGTTTAGAAAAGCATAATTATACTTTAATTATTTAGAAAAACATTACCACACAGAGAACGGTATATATAAAACAGCACTCATTCGTGTATATTATCATAATAATTCATCATCTTAAGCAGAGTTGGGATGCAAGTTTTGTATTGTCCTCACTCTATTTGCTGTAAGTGTCCACCACTCACAAACATTTGAATTAAAATCACGAAAGTAAAAACAAAAAAAACAGGACCACAATAAAACAAAAAGAAACAATAGACAAACACAATATTTTTTCAGCAGGCCTTTAAATAAAGAAAAAAGGCTTGGAAGGCAAATATTTGTATTGGGTGTTTTGTGATATGATATTTAATCTAAAAAATGAAAGTATTGGCTACGAATTTATCGGAAAAATAATATTTATATACCTCCTTGTGTCTATACCATAGATCTAATTTTCGACATTGACTTAAATTATCTTGGCATATGTCTGTAAGGTTTCCATCTGTCAACTGATTTATCTAGTGAGATACATTATGGCTAGACAAATTATGGTGATAACAACTGACTCAAATGGAATAATAATAACAATGCGAAGTAAATATTTGTAAACATAAGTGTCAAGAAAATAAGACATTTTAGTATGGAACTTAGCTTGATTAAATTGTTTATATCATGTCTTTGCTAAATTTGAAATACAAATCACCTTGCCAAGTATTTAGAACACAAATTTGACTTTTACAGTTAAAATTATCTGTTATATAGTTGTGAATATATTCGATATAAATGAAATATTTCTCAAAAAAACAAATGCAAAATATACACTGCAAGTTGACATGACTACTATATAAATTATTCGAAAAACAATTTAAATGTAGACATTTATATTACATCGCTTCATTGGTCATATCTAACAGATAGCATTATTGTACAACACAATTTGCATAGAATGTGAGCCAGGAGTATAAAAAATAAACATCAATTAGATTACGTACTAGACACACAAATAGATACATAGTTATTCAAAGTCAAACAAAACTATATGTTACGTAATATTGCATACAAACAGAGAATAAATAGATTTATTAATAATGAGATGTGACAAACGATACATAATTAAACAGATGTTATTTCGTAGTATACTATATAGTTAATGTTTTTTTCATAACGATCACACAATAATAGATAATACATATCTTGTTAATTTTATATCTATGTATATATTAGCACATGCATATTAAAGTGCTATTTATTTTGTTATTTAAAAGAACACGTCTATAAAATCATTAGTTACTCATAGAATGTAGATTCTTTGAAATATTTATCACAGAAGAGAAATAGGTTTTTGAGAGAACATTTCCTTGAAATGAATGGTTTAAGCCAACTTATATCATAACACAAATGTATTACATCAACTTAGATAACATTCTTCAAAGCTAAAAAATACAATTTTCGACACGAAGAGGTAATACTATCTTGTACGATGATAAAACACATTTTATTCAATAAATCTCGTTCTATTTTACTTACATAGATTGCAGCAATGCTTCATCTTCTATATAGATTTATCATAAGAAAATCTTATTTAGTACGGTGCATTTCTATATATTATCACACAGGAAGATATGTTATGAAATAATAACAAACAAATTACACATAGCGTGTAGACGCATAAACAAGTCCTTTTATTTTATCGAGAACTTGCTATTGTTACGTTATATTTATGAAGTGCTGGGCGCAATATTTAAATCACACCCTCGCACGCGTTTGTTCCACTCAAAACCCTTTTTAATGAATTTCATTTAATATATGGTTGATAAATAAATAAATAAATAAATAAATAAATATATAGAATAAAAGAACAACAGCAATAAAATATCAATGAACTTTCAAAATATTCGAGAGTCGAGAATATAAAGATGATCTTTTTTCTTGAAAATAGTGTGCCAATTAATTACGCGGCAATGATGATTTAATGATAATGTTTATTCTTATTTATTCATTTACAGTTTCCCTTGCAAACCAAAATCTAACCGTGGCGATATGTTATCCTTACTAGCCGTATAATAATCATACAGTTTGTATGAATTTTACATTATTTGTAACGATTAATTACCCGGTGATATATATTGCACTTAGCACCAATTACCTTGTGATATATGAGTACATTGTTCTACTGCTTCAATTAACCGGTGATTTATATTGTTTTGTCTACATCAATTATCGTGGCTGGCGTATACATTGTGCTCCTAAGTCAAGTTCTTGATGAACACACATGTGCAATTCTCTTTTGCATAATTTATACTGACTACGGAAATGAAGTAATATGTACAAACTGCATCAAAATATACGCTGTATCTGACAATTAAGACAAATATTTGAAGCGCAGATCTCGGCGGACTACTTCTGTATTTTCTTTACACAATGTCTCCATTTCCATCCTTTAATTTGATTTGTTTAATACGCCAGTATAAGTAATACTGGACAGATCATAATGATCTTCATGTTTATATTTACAAACATTATTTGCAAAGGTAAAGATTTTGTTGTACATCATATTGGCTTTGATGATATCAAATTGTAATATGTAATACAGAAAAAAAATGATTAAAGTTATAACGTTTTGGTTTTGAAAAAAAAAGAAAAACATGACACAAGCTGGAAACAAAACAAAACGATAATTTCTTTGCTAGGGTATGATTATTTGATAGTATCCTAGTTTTATGAGTAATAACCATAAAAATGATATATTTATGAGAGTAAAATTTTGACGGTTATTATTGGTTTATGGTGTTCGTACATTTCAATTATACATACAACTTTGGTTTCAAGAAAAAAATTTAACCAAAAGTTTGTTGACATCATTTTGCCATTAAAGATGAATACTTTAGGACAAGGTTAGTTAAAGTTTAATCACTTAACACCTATATGTAATTCCATTTCGGAAAAAAGACCGACGGTGGCTCTGCAATTGCGTTTGGATTCCTACTACACACGTATACAATAGTTTTATAGTTTATCTGAAAGAAAATAAAAGTTATTTTAAAATTGCTTTCTTAACTTTTCAATATTGCTTATGCAACAACTTAAACAATGTACGTACGAATAGACACGGAGTAAGGACAAGGGGATGATAGCTAGGTCAGTGAAGAATCATAGACATTTTCTGTCGAAAATACAGTCATTTTTGATTGATAAGAAATAATTGTGTTTATAAAAATCTACGGGCGCCTAATATACAAGTTCAAACAAGCAACGCGAGCGATACATTTAAACAAGAAAGCACATTTATGCAATACATCCTATGTATTTATATAGTTGAGTTCGAAGATACTAATATGAACAAAATACCATGTCGATCTTTTGAGAATGAATTACGTCATTTATTGAGTCTTGACAAAGCGCTTCTTTCAGTAACTTATTCAGGCCATCTTTGTTATGAATGACATATCTAAGTTAATTTTTAATAAGGGAGAACAAAAACATTTTATTTTTAAAATTTATCTTTATCTTAATAATATTTTTCTTCTTGACTTAAAATATTCATTATAAAGCAGCAGCATGCCTTCAGATCAATACTTTTTTCATGAACGTCTTTAAAATGTATAAACAAACTAAAGAATTGTTAAGTGAACAAAGAAAGTAGAACAAAGAAAGTAACTTTCACATTACAAACGGTATTTAAAATATACGTAAAAATCTACGAATGGTACAAAAATAGATCAGAATATACAAAAATAGCCCTTATTGTATGAGTACATTGTATCGCAGTAGCAATGTGGTGACGAATATTGCAGAATCAGCCATTAATTGCACATAGTATGTAAATAGTTTATATATATTTACTTTTCTTAAACTCTAAGCTCTATTCTGTCAAATTTTATTTTCTTGAAATATTTTGACTCATCAAGTGTCATGCAAGCTAAGATGATAAATCACAAAAATGTTTAGATAATATAAAGCCCTAGAACTTATTGAGTGAGACTAATTATCTTTGCACAAAGATGCTATATGTAGACTTTGTCGAATGTGTCATTTATGCACCTTTTTGCAAAATAAACGAAAATGATTAAGATACTATATGCAATGTCTTACACTCTTAAATGCTTGTTAAAATATATCCAGTTTAAAGCTAAAATTTCGATTTTTTTCTATAGAATCAGTGTCGACTATTTTAATGCTGCAAAACGTACATTAAAATAAATATCTTAGACATGGCGGAATTTGTTTCTGATATAATCTGAACAAAATTAAAATGTCTCAATAACTTTGCCGATTGTTGCTTTTTTGTATAGCCATTTCTAGACTTTATCTAATTACTTGTTGCACTATAATTTTAAAAAAATTATATATTCGAACATAAAACTTTCCATCCAGTTACATCCATTCCCTTGAATATCATTATTAAATTGTTTATGTTAAGTTTATGAAAATGAACCTTACTTTGACACCTGGAACTGAAAAAAAACTTTGACGCCTGTAATTGAAAATCTTTGACGACAAAAATTGAAAAACTGAGATTGCTGTTTTTGAATTAATCTTGTCTCTTTATCTGTTCTGTGGAGTTCTTGATGCATATACTTATAAGTGTCAATTATCAAAACTTGATCAATTTCTGGAAGTAAGTATAGATAAATTAATTTTTTACTTTATGTGTCAGATTGATTAATCAATTTAATCACACAATATATATTTATCTATCCATGTTTTGCTCATTTCTTCATTTATTTTTGACGCTTTTATTGTTTACAATGGCAAACGCAATCATTTATACCCAACTTCCTGTCAAGCTCCAACTTTTATATCAAATTATATTTTCCAAAGCGTTAATGTGTTAATTTAACTATATATATATCTTAGTAATACTTCATATTATTTATGCATTGGAGACAGACAAATGATCTGTCCATGTCCCAGAAATAATGAAGACAAGGCCCAAAGGGTCGCAGTAATCAATTGTCTTCTGAATTAGACAAAATAAGAGGACCTTACTTTTCTCGCACTTAAAATACAGCAGCTTGTATTTATATGCCAGTTATGGTTAAAAATTCTTTATTACATATCTGTATTTGTTCAATAGACGGGCCTCAACTTTGATTGCTTTTTTAGTTTTAATCATCAAATGAATTTACAGATGATATATTTTTGAAATGTACGTAAAAATGTTAGGTTTCATGACTAAATTCTTATTTTGTAATCATTATACATTAGAACTAAAATAATGTGGAAAAACACGCATAAGTATATATCAAAATATCACATAAAGAGGAAATAAGAAAACTTATACTCTCGACAATTTCTAGATTAACTTATCCACCATATGCACAAAAGTCGAGACGTTCCGAGTAATTTTAAGAAAAGGTTAGAAAATGTTTTACAGATTTGTGAAGGATGACAGTTAGATGCTGTTTTTCTCAAATGCGAACTAATAAATAAGAGAAAAAATAACAAACAAAACAAGAAGAGTGCAAGACCTAATAATTGGTGTCAGTTTCCGGGACTAGATGTAAAGGTCTGACATTTTACGCTGTGGTAGACAAATTATACTAATCAGACACACATAATGATAACCCTCAGGAACACAGATTTCAGGTTTAACTTAATATTAAATCAGTGACAGACTGTATCGGACCATGAGACGCTTTTAAGTGATTTGTATGTAATACAGATAAGTAAGGAACACAAAGCATATCCTCCACAACTTGTTTGTACGATTTAAAAAAATATATAAAACCGCACACTGAAAGTCAAACATATCCCTATTTAATGCAGAGACGTTACATTGGCCAAATATATGTGTTGTCAATTTTCATATATATATACATATATATATATATATATATATATATATATATATATATATATATATATATATATATATATAATATATATATATATATATATGTACTATCAGTTTAAGAGTTTAGTACAGAAGGGAAATCTGGAAATGGATAAATTACCGCTATACAAAAATTATACATGTATCAAGAAACATTGAAAAAAGCGAATTGATTAATGCTAATCTTCAGATACCTACTTAATTAATGAGACGTGATAAAAACAATACTTAATAACAAACAACTCACTTCTTATGTGAAGATCCATTGATAACGTTGTGTTTTGCCTTTAATTTTCTATAACAAATTATATACAGCTATTTTACAAAACACATCAAAGCATCTTGAGGAAGGGTGTTCCCTCGGAAGCATTTATCACAACAAAATTACATGTAAATTGTAGACTCGGTTCTGTTGAGTCTGTACATGATGGATAATGAATAAGTGCTACACTCCTCATGACCACCTATTACTTGCTTGAGTGTTACTCAAATTGCAACACTTAATAGTGCTAGAAATTTCATTTACACGTTGATACATCTGTTAGCCATTGACATTTCTGTGTGTTTTTTCATAGAAGAGTAATGACTTAAAAATATCATTGACAGAGAGAACAAAATTATGTTGTTTATGATAAAATGCCACACTTCATATATCACTTGTCTGAATAGATTGATTTGCAATTTCAAAGCACTGAACAAAAAAAAAATTTAATCAGCTTTCCTGATAAAAATTTTATGAAGCATAATCAAATATCACATTACCTTTTTAATTCAATACAGAGACAATATATTCGATAGCTCTTGGTTTGAATACACTTACAATCATTATAAATCTATCCACTATCAAATAACATAATTCATTTATCTTTGTGGAATCAGCACAAATGTCGAAATTATTTATATCTGATACACTGCTTAATCCTCTGGAGATATCTAAAATCTATTGAATTTCAAATGATGATTGTAAAGCAAGATTTATAGAAGAACTATTAGACAACGGTCGTTGCTTACGCTAAAGGGTCCCGGTGGAAAAAGCCAAAAACGTTTTCCTGATGACACTAAATGCTCATTATATTTTTAGCAAAACAAAATGATAACATTGAACGGAATCTGTATCAGATTAAGTTATTATGATTCGTTTAGAAATGTCCGTTAAACATCATACTTTTTTCTTTTAATAATGTCCTACATATATTTCTGTTTTCAGTACCCAGCTGATCTATGTAAGAAATTCAAATGTTTTGTTGCAAGGTTTTTACCCTCACTGGAGCTCCTTTTAATAAGATAATATAGACTTTCTTGTGAAATCATTTGACAACATGTTGACCCAAAGTTAAACGACAATTGGACTATGTCGCTTTTGCTTTTTTCAAGAATTTATTTTGTTTAGCAAGGTCCATTTGCCGATGATCATCTTTTAATTCAATTTTAACAGTTTGGCAATATTTAACAATGGGCATTCTTCAATTTCTAGTTCATCATTTTAGTGCATTGCACATACAAAGATATGATGGTTGAATTATGTGTAATACAACAATTACTTTTCCATAATGCAGCTGCTTCCAATTCTACTAGGTTCTTTAATTGCAAATGAGAAGTGTACGCACTTACATAATAATTAAATTGAGCCCTACAATAAAAGTCATAATACTGTGACCACGGATCCAGATTTGATTTAATTGCCATTTTGGGAATGGTCTGTTTTATTTGATATGACATACAACTTTGTGAATTGTTAACGATCAGCATGTATAAAAATACAGTTAATATACACTTCTATCTTCTTCTTTCATATCATAACTTCTTAAAATACACATAAACACTGCTTATTGATTTCACAACTATTTCAACAAAGTATATTTAATCCTTTATCATGGAGAGATCAACAGTATTGACTTTCAAAACATCAAAGGAATGTGTTAATAAATCTATCATAGTGACACATCCGCTATATAAATGGAGAATTGTTTGATTGGAAAAAAAGCAATGAAAAGGTTAACATGTTAGGCCTTCTATTCTTCTAGTGCACGGATTAATCTGCTTAGGAGAGAAGATCAATATTCTGTGCTGGAAATTTAATAAGAATTGCAAAAAGAAACCTACATTGTGGCTGGATAGGCTGGATAGGGTCGGAGGTTGCGTCCTGCAAAAGTTGCCTTTGCCTTGTTGATTTTTGTTCAATCTCTTTTGTTCTTTAACGTGACAATAACACAATAGTTTTTTTTGTAGAGATCACATATTAGTGACTCTTGTACACTATCCACACACGAACGCTTTATTCAAATATCAGTTAAAACATATATAACAAACACGATCAACAAGGAATGGTGAAATTGAATGAACACATCCCCCCAAACATGACCAAGCAACACAGGACCACTGGCAAGGAGCCCAACAGGACACAAAACAAAATAACACTAGTCTGTACAGACAGAACACGAATGGGTACACCAAAACTGAACGCCGAACAATCCCTTGCGGTTGGAAATATAACAAAATTAATTGCATGTAAGTGCCGACACACGACACAAAACACAGTTGTGAGCATAAAAAACGTTTCGATCTTTATGTGTGTTTAATAGCTTTTTCCAAACTCTTCCATTTCAAGCTTAAACGAACTTGTGTGTCTGATGGAGACAATTTACAAATAAAGTCAATATGCATTATCGATTTACACACTTAATTAGCTTTTTCAATTGCCTGTTGGCAATGTCAGTGTGGTCTGATGTTAAAACATTTTTGATGATTACAATGGTAGAACTTGAACTTTAAGACGTACTAAAATGAAAACAAAGATCAACAAGAAAATACAGCAATCACTAAACGCATCCCAAACACAACATATCAACACAAGACCACCAACAAGGAGTCGTGAAGTACACCGAACAAAAAAGGACAGAACATAAGAACAAAGCAGAGATTGAGTGTTATTATTAATAATTCAAAATATAAATTATAGAAACCGACAGGATATCAAAGGAGAAAATGAATTTAATCCCCATCTAAAGGTAAACCAAGTAGGGGTTCTAAGTTCAGAGGGCCGGGGAAGAGAGGGTGGCGGAATGAAGAAAATAGGGGAAAGGGGTGATACCTAGCCTGGGATTCATGCGTTGATATATTTTCTTATTCATATCATATGCGCTATTACATACTCGTTCATGTTTTGATAAATTGACTGGAACCCAGGCTAGATGATACCTTACGAAAACAAAAGGGTACAGAAAAATTGTCTCAAAAGTTAGCGTGTAGCATTTACTAGGACAAGCATGTGAAGACTGCAGAGGGACGCCTCCTTGCAACGGTCAGCATTATAAGCACTGACAGGTAATTGAAACCGGTCAATGGTGCACTTAAACTCACTGTTAGCCAAAAATATGTTGCTTTTCAACTAGATATTGTACATGAAATGAATCCCTGCCAAGCGAATTTCTTACTTTAGTAATTGCATTGTAAAACGCAGGAATGCTAATGTAGATTCATATAAAGAAATTCCAATGACCATAATAAACTACCTAAACTTAAGATTCGAAATTACACTTTCAGCTTAAAAGGACAATTCATATGTTCAATTTCACCATTTTGAAATTTGATTTAGTTCGGAAACTACTAGAAATTGAATAATTCAATCAAACTCTGGGAATAACGTGTGCGTTTTCAAAGAAACCATGGTAACAGTCATGTAAAGATATATAATAGGTAGAGAAATATTTCATATCGACGTGATAAAGGACATTTTATGGAAAAAGGAAGCACTCAGCAGGTCACCGTTATAAGAACATGATCATAGTGTTGTGTCGATGTTACCTTCACAGCGTTAAGCATGTTAAGACCTATTTGTTTTTAAATTAAGACTTATATAACGCATACAACCAAATGTGTATCAATCGACTTATTTTTCTTTAGGACTTACATTTTCTCTTGGATCTGAAATCAATATATAGTTAATTTTTCAGTTAGAAGAACTGGCAATAGAGTATTAATTTAATGACCGATTTGTGAAAGACCGTATTTGTTCTGACCGTAAAATCTCTCGAATTTCATTTAAATGTAATGATTCAACTGGTCGTAAGTAATGGAATGATAGTCGTTCATTTAGAACTTTAATGTAAATGATGCGTTGAAAATTAGTTTCTGCTTATCATTTTTAGTTGAATATTAGAACTGTAAAGATAGAAAAAAGTAAAAGCAGTAATTTGTACCAAATGTTTTGTAAATTTTACATGTCCATGTATAAAGAGGAAAAACATAATTTGTTTACGGGTAAGACAAGTATTTGTGTGTTGCCTTAAACCTGGTGATTATTAATATTCAAATAATATATCATAGTGACAACCTAACATATTGTCTTATTTAGATTCAGAATATCACGTCTTTATCAGGGAAATAGTAAATACAGCATAATAAGTATATTTCTATTTCAGATTGTTATAAAACAATAAAAAAGAAAAGTGTTACCTGCGATAAATTGTACGTGTAAATCTTTTTTGAAAATACAAACGAGCAATTCTTATTATGATTATTTCGCTTATTAATACGCCCTTACACTGAAAATTGTACATTCTGATGTGAATCTTCAACAATTATTTGAGCAACAAAATATCAAATCAAATTATGCCTAATAACATTACAACTTTCATACATGTTCTAGAAAGAAAATAATAAAATTATCTTACACTTTCATAATCAGATGACATTTCCGCTCAAGATACCACTTTAAAAAAATATTTTTAATGAGAAAGGGACTTTGACTTATTACAATAATGGATTTTTAGTTTATATATTGGAACAACAACAGCAGCAACAACAACAACAAAATCAAAATGAAAACATTTTCATTTAGTAAAATTCAGATTCATTAATTATACATCATAGTTGGTAAGGTATATCATAGATTATAAATTTAAAAAGTAGATAGTAGTTGCCAGTTTGTCGTTCTCTCGCCTCGTAAATTGAAAATATTTATTATGATTATATTTAAATGATATCACACTTGTCTAGTGTTTAAGAGACTGTATTTAATGTATATATTCTGACGGGGAGTAAGGTACGTGGAATCTTGTGCAATATGTTGATAAAAATGTTATGCATGTGTGCTAATTATGACATCAACGCAGATGAAAATTTGATCCTTTATTCGGGCATTAAAACAGTGAAAAAGTCAAGCATGTATTTGAGTATAAAAAGAAAAATTATGAAAAAGAAAACACAACTGAAAATATTATTTTTCATTGATGCTTTTCGTATAATATGCATGCTTGTCAACAACAAACCTTATTAGGGCTACCTCACTTTATCCTTGTTAACTCAGGATACTGAAGTAAAGGTGCTCATTGTACCAACACAAGATTGTAACAAACATCACCTTTTCTGTTTCGGCGCAATATGACCAAACTTGTATTTGGTGCGCCGTGCTGTTAAATGACCACTTCCGCTATAAATGAACATCATTTTTGCACACCAAATTGTGCTTTAAAATTCATTCTATAAGGGGATAATTAGTGACATATCCCTTATCGATAGCAAATATTGTGTTTTTGTTGCTGCTGCTGTTGTTGTTGTTGTTGTTGTTGTAATTCATGAATATATAAGAATAATATATATCAAATATGTGTACAAAATGCACTTTGTCACTAAATACATTCATTTAAATACGATTCAACATTTAATCGCTCAAAGTTTACATTATTTCATAGCAAATTATTATACAATGAAACGAATTGATTTACGAAATTGATTGAATGAAAGTGTAATGGAGAATAAAAGATTTCTAAACTGTTTGTTTGTTTATCTAAATAAATCAATACATTTGAACATGCTCATGTTTGTTGAAAGTAATACGTGTAAACCAGGATGACATATCAAAGCCGTACTACTTTAAATGCATTTAATTTAAAGTTAATGCTTATGCACTATCGCCGTCATACTTAGTTTAAATTGACTTAAACTATATTGGTGCGCCGTGAAACCAAAACAACCCCGAAACATGTGTTGCTATAAATGACAATTTAGCTTGTGCAATTACCACACGCACTTGAAAATTCTTTACCATTGACTTAATATGAGTTCATCGTGTTCTCGGATTTATTTAAATCAGTATGTAAGAACTTAAAAATCACTGTTCAAATCGCAAAGCTAAACTTTCATTTCACAGAGATAAGTGATGCCGTAAGTGCTAAACATTGTCGCATCACTATGCAAATTTATTTTATGTCTTTTCTTCACGTAATGTTTAAAGTTATTTTGAATCTCTATGTCTGATTGTCTGCTGTCTCAAAATAAATGAGATTGCTTGTGAACACTTCTAGATGTACTTAAATGTAAATATGCCTTGTTGAATGTTCTTGGCACTCCACAGAGGGTTAATGTACTTTTGTCTGTTTTATGGCGACAATTGTATACAATTAGAATGTAAGGGGATTGCACACCTGGTTCTAGCGGGCGAAATTGTTGCAAATTTGACAAAATGTCTACTGAATAAATTGAGGCAAAATATGATTTGAAAAGTCACTTGTCAAATCTCAAAATATACACATTACCAGTTTATATCTTCAATAGCATCGTCAAATCAGAAGCTATGAAGTTGAAAGCTAAATCCACGTGTGTCATAAACATTGCCTTAATGAATGGGCATATTCAAAAATATAATTCATATAAATTCATTCATATAAACTCACTTACGTGTTGAAAATAAATACGTGCGGGCGTTATAGGTTTTCATTGCTCGGTTGCCATTTGATCAAGTTTGCAACCATATTGCTCGCTTGAACCAAGTGTGCAACCCTTGAGTTACAATACACAAGAGAAGAAGAAGAAAAAACAACAACACAAAACGCATTTAATTTAGGACCAGGATAACTACTTTCTTCTTTTTTTCTGTATGACTTATCTTCGCTTTTTTATCAGAAAATATGTTTCGTAAAGTACATAATGTAAGTCATAACATATCAATGAAAAGTAGGTGTCTTAATGATTGAGTATTTAGTGTCTCCGTCATATAACGTCTTACTTATCTCAGGTCTTGGGTCTTGATTAGCCGATGATGATCAATTGATCATCTCTTGCTAAGAGTGTTATATGTGCCTTTTTGACGAAGAGTCAGTTTAGATGTCCAAATTTCTGTTCATGCCTGTAATAATAGAATGTTTGACTTATTGCGTTATTGGACTTTAAAAATCCTTATCCTTGAGTATGTTGAAGAAGAAAGAAAATAGCTAATATTTTGATGATTAAATAGCACAATTATTAAATTTGGGTATTAACACTTTTTACAATACATTCTTGTATGTATTTATCTGATACCTTACCAGTGTGTGATCGTGTCATGTTACAGTTGATGTAATTCCTAAACTTAGCTTGAAGTATTGATGCTGTTGTTGAATATAGACAAATGCTCTTACGATTAATATTATAACATTATTTTGACGGGCAATGTAACTTTCATTTGTACTATATCTAACGATGTTTGTCGATCCGTTGTTCATATTTTTGAACAAGGGTAGACAACAGAAGGCAATTAAGATTATCAATTGCCAAACAAAGTAATTTAAAATTGAATTATTGTGAAATTATCACAGAACGACACTTATTTATTGCAAACGGCTCTTAAAACGTAATTTAGTTTAAACATATTTATTCTCAGAATATGTACATAATAACATTTGAAAATTATACACATACAAAATTTGACAATATTCAAAGAAGAGGATTAGAATGAAAGACTAGGTCTTATAGAATTCTTCTCCGTTTAGTTGTTAAATATATCGGTGTCGAACTGGTGATCTAAAATTTTCTGAGAAAAATATATATTACCAAATGTATAATAGAAACAAAGAATATATAGGAGTATGAAAGAAGTAGTAATTCAAAAGAGAAAAGGGGAAGAAGAGTCTCATAATTATTTTGTTATGTGTTAATTCGTTAAAAAAGGAATCTTTTAGTTTTTGCTATAAAAGACTGCACGTTAGAGAATATTGTTGAATTATTCATCATCTGATAGGCAGGGTTTCGAAGAGAAGAATATCGAGATTGATATCAAAAGCTTGAATATTAGTAAATAATTTCATTTCGGTACAAGTTGTAGCGATAACATTCAAAGAAGAAGTGATAGTTGCTTTCGATTGACCACATTCACATAAAGGTGAGGGGTGATATGTTTCTTAGAAAAGATGATAATTTAAAAGAACTGAATTTTGTGCGAAGACGTAGGGATGGAGAACCCTAGTAATTTTCTGTTACCATGTAAATAAGTAGTATTTTGGTGTGCGTTTCTTGTTACGTGTTAAGAAGTTCTTGAATGATGAAAGTGTTGGTAAGTCCGAACTTCGGTGGTAAGTTGTTCCAATCGCGTATAGTTAGAGGGGAGAAAGGAGTTGTAGTTATAAAGAAGTTCGCGCATATATTCCAGCAGTATTATCAGATTACGTAAATTATACCTTGTGTTAGTTTGATCAGGAATTAAGGAAGAGAGAAAGTCGGGAGTCAAATTGTTATGCATTTTATAAAACAAATTAATCGGTGATTATACCGTCTTTGTTCTAATGTTTCCCAATTAAGTTCTTGAATTAGGCATTCGATAGAAACTAATCTTGTCGCACCTGAAGCAATCCTAGCACATTCATTCTGAATCTTATCTAAGCTTTCGAGTTCATATTGAAAAGCATTTCCCCAAATGACGTCTGCGTATTCAAGAATAGGAACGAATGAATGAAGTGTAAATTATCTCAAGAGATTTTCTGTCCAAAGAATATTTCAACTTTCGCATTATAATTGACGCGCTTCCAAGCATTTTCGGTTATATATTCAATGTGTGAAATGCCAATTACAGTTATTAGAGAGAATAAATTCCTAGGTGTTTATGATCGTTAACTTCTGTATATTTTGATTGAGCATATAAAAGAAGGGTGGTTTGCGTTATGTTTTCTAGATACAATAAGTGATTCTGTCTTTGATGGGTTGAATGTGACAAGCCAATTAATCTGCCCATGTTGTGATTGTCTGTATATCTGTTTGTAACTGTTGAGCTGCGACTAGTGGATTTTTTATGACAATATAGAGACTTGTATCATCAGCAAAAAAGGTTGACAGATGATTGGAGATCTAGAACAATATCATTTATGAAAAATAAGGAATAGCAGAGGGCCAAGAATAAGAACCTTGTGGTACTCCAGCTGAAAGAGTACCCCAAGATGATTTTGAATTAGATATAACTACACGTTGACGCCTATTAGTGAGATAGTTAGAAAAACCATTCGAGGAGGCTGCCGGAAACACCTGCATATTTGAGTTTTTGAAAGTATACCTTTATGCCAGACTTTATCGAACGCTTTACTGATATCAAAGAAAATAACCCGAGCTTCTAGACCATTGTCAAGTGCTTTGCACAGTGTATCATAGATAAAAACAAGTTGATTAACAGTAGAAAGTCGCCAGGAATAAAGCCGGATTGAACAGGAGTAAGAAAGTTGTTAGCTTGGAGATGGTTGAAAAGATGTTTGAATATTAGCCGCTCAAAAACTTTTTCAATTGTATTAAGAAGAGAGATAGGGCGGTAATTATTTGGAAGAGAGGAGTCACCTTTTTTAAAAATTGCAGATACATGGGCTACTTTCCATGTCGATGGTACTTTACGACGAAAGAAAGTGAGGCATTAAAACAAATCACAAAGAGGTTGAGAGAGTTCATGTGACGCTTCGCGTAGAATTCTATTACTTATACCATCAGGACCGGATGCTTTTTCAAGATTTAATGATCTTAGGACATTTTCTGTTTCAGTTTCAGTTAGTGTAATTTCAGATAGTGAAGTTTTGTCATTGATGGACCAAGATCAGGTACATGCTTATTTGAATCTTCAAATGAGTGTTTGTTTAATAAAATGGTCGTTTAATAAATTTGCTTTGTTTTCATCTGTAAAGTTAAGTTCGAGTGTTTCTGGATTTTGTAATGGGGGTATTGGAGTTATTTGTTGTGATGATATAAATGATTTTAACGTTTTCCACCAGTCTTTAGACGATAATGATCCTCTTTGAGTTTTATCCGACAATTACAATAATAATTTGATTTAGCTTCGCGAATTAATAAAATAGTTTCATTTCTAAGTTGTCGGAAATTTTTTGCCAATGATGTAAAGACTGTGTTTGTTTTGCTTTTCTGTAAATGCGTTTTCGTTTTCTAATTGTGGCTTCTTACTGTACTAGTCATCCATGGAGCATCTGATGGTCTAACATGTATTTGTTTTATTTGGTATATTAATTTTTGGCAATATTTATGATCTGATTTGTTATATTGTCCGCATATGTGTCTATATCTGCGTGAGTGCATGTATGCCAGTTAAATTTAGTAGATCTTGTCGGAGTTTATCAAAGTCACCTCGATTGTATTCCCATATAGTTCGTTGAAATCCACGTTGAGAGGGTTTTCTAAATTTGAGAAGACAAAAAACTGGAGATGGAATCGAATGTTCTTGGTTGAGAAAGGTGTCACCAACACCAGCTTTTACGATGTTTATTTATATTAGTTACAAATATGAGATCTATTAATGATTGTGATGTTTCGGTAAAAGTGAGTAGGTTCGTCAATAAGTTGACTCATATTAAATTGTTGTGTAATTGAATTGATTTTTCTGTTTGAAGTTGTGGTTAATGCATCATAATTGAGGTCACCTGTAAGGATAATGTCAGAAATATTTGTATCGATAGCAAGAGCGATTGAGTCTTCAACCTTATTACTGTAATTTGCATCGGCATTAGGAGGTCGATAAATTAAACGTAATTTACCAAACAAAAGGTCAAAACTTGCAAAAATAGCCTTACTGCGCTAGTCACGCAGAAGAAATATGGTGACAAATACCGCAAAGTCAGTCATTAATCGCACGCTACATGAAAGTTATAATGTTCATATTGAATCATTTCATTGCTCTTTATTCATATGCTTTCTCAAATTTAATTTTCTTGAAATATTCTTACTCATCTGTGGGCATGCAGCTTTTATGGATAATTTTATGCCAACTATCTATCATAAGCAAAAAACAAAGGGCAAACATTTCATATCCACGAAGTTAGTTAATGTTTTTAAAATGTACTGAGTGCCTGTTCGCGAATCTTTTATTTAGCAATGTGTTCTAGCGATGAAATATATTTACACACCCTCCTGTGATACAACGTTAACATTACAACAATTAACATTAACAATACAACATTAATACAAAATCTATTCAAATGTATAATTGGAATGTCAGAAAAAAAGCTGCATATCTCTAACACCATGTCAAGTATAACTTCATCAATGTATTGATAAAATGGATTTAGATTCATGATATGACTTTTAATACACCGTTCAAGCTCTTTAGATAAGTTAATATATCGGTATTATTGAAACTTCCGTTTTATCAAGAAAATACTTTTGATGATAAGAAATGAAAAGGATAACAATCATTACATGTAATACTCCCAATTTGTAAAATGCACTTTGTTTATCTGTCTACGATATATCATGATTGTTAAGCATGTTAAGCAATACAAGTTGTATTGAACATAAATGGACAATGCATCATGAAGCTTTTAGTCAGGTCATCAAATTCTGTACACATTCAATTAAAATTGGTAGGAAAACAACGGGTTATGAAATGTAAGACACATAATTATGATCCTTTTAAACAATAAATGTTGTACATTGGCTTTTTGATTTCACTTTAAATGTTTCTGAAATAGTGTAATATCATTTCATACACTCATATATAAAAGTGAAATTATTATATTTCGATATTTGTCTTACAACATATAGACAATAAACTCGTTTTAAAAACAAATGTCGAGCAAAAAGTTATATAACGTGAAGATAAAACCCAGCACTGACATTGCAATAGACATTATATAAGTAACACATGGGTTTGTGTGTAACAGTAAACATATCATCCCGAGGACAATACTGTTACCCAAGAAGTGTACCACCCCGAACAAATACTGTGATGATCTGAAATGGTCAGCTAAATCTAACTGTAACAAAATTAAACCAACAGTAACAATAACTAAACTGCCCTTACCTTGCAAGTTGTACGTGTACTGTAGGCCTACTTGACAAGTTATTTTTCTTTTATTCTCTAACCTACCAGTCATAAACATACATGTACAATTAACTGTGTTTTATTTAGCAACCAAACGCAAACACATTTATACAGTTATGGTCTGTGAAATCTGTTCCTTCTGTATCACGCATGGTTTTTGACAAAGTGCATTTACAAAATAACGATGATACCCTATGCCTGTCCGCCATATGTGTAATGTTTTACTGATAAAAAATGTTAAATAACCCTTTGTTGCATGCTTTAATTTTGTTGCATGCTTTTAAAGCTGCATGTTCAAGTTTGAAACATAATTATTCACATTGGAATTACTTCTGATGAAAACGAATGTTTACTTTTTGACTATTCAACAAAAAGATATTTAATATACGAAAAGGACTCAAGGATGCAAACAACTTAATTTTAGGATAATGCCCTATCGTGGTGAACTTCGAAAATAAGAATGAATGAAGAAAAAATGGCGGCCATTTTATTTCATTTAATTTAGAAAATAGACCACGTGATCAGATTGTATACTGTTAAAAAGTACAGTTGTACTATGTAACAGGACATACTTCTTAGTCACGTTGTACACTTGCATTAACAGTAAGAATATTTCCCAGAGGCCTATGGGAAAATAACAAAGTCATTGCGAAAAAAGGTGAGGGGTTATAACACTGAATATCATACATTGTATTTGCATGCTTAATTAGTCTTTTAATTGCCAATGTAAATGAATTATATCATGTAGTAGAAACTTTTGTAGCATTGGCAATTTCAGTGTTTTTACGTTCTTCTTGAAAAGGACAGGTTGAATGTTATTGAAGCTGTTTGAAATATACTATATAACAAATTTGTTAATATATCTTCGAACAAATGATTTATTAGTTTTGCTTTAATGCAATTTGGCTGACAAACACGCTCATAGTGTTGCTAATTGTTAGTTTTAAAGGAGTGATTTATAAAGATGTAATGGCCAAACTTTTTAGACAGCTTAAGTCCGTCCGCCAAATACTAAATGTTACACCTTCATCTATCATCAAATACTTACTATTATTTCTAGCAGCGGGGATCGATACACGGTAATTGAATTATTTAATAGAACTTATTTGACGGAATGTATTTAAAGATCAAGTCACGAAAGGCAGCACTCGGAACACAAAATCTTGAAAGCTGACTTTTAAAAGTGATGATTTTTCTGCATGAAATGAAACGTTGTCCATTCTTTAAGATATGTCGAGACAAATTATACTTTGGTTCATATATCTTATTTCCTGCAATAATGTTGAAAAGAAACTGTTGCGAATTAAGTAAACGTTTTCTAATTTAACATTTCTGGAAATATAAAACATTGATACCATTCTTATTGTTTTAACTCTAACAACAAAAAAGTATAAAATTTAATGCATAATTCAAGCAATTTTTATAGCTAGAGATTAGATCGATACAAAGTTAATTCGTCACTTAAGACACTTTGCTTTAGACATAATAATTAAAGATATAGTCTCTTAGAGTCAGTGTTTTGGACGTAAATGGTTTTTTCCCCGAACTTTGATTTGATACGTTATTACAAGTATTTACTTGTTTAATCAGACATTATACGAGAAGTTATTTTACATAATATATAGCTTGCAAGAAAGAACTGTCTCTTTCAAACCCTAATTCGTCTTTCAAATCGATGCTTTTTTGTTTTGTTATAACATCCACAGTAAAAATCATTACGTATGTTAATATCATTAATTTGTATTTTATTTAAATGTTTAAGTAAGCATACACAGTATAAAAGAATATTTTATTTAGTTATTTACTGGTAATGTTTTATGTAAGGTATTTAGTCCCTTACGTGTGCGAATTTAAATCAAAGTCATCTTAACTATTGTTTTTCTGTAAGTTCTGTAAAAGGTTAATTCTTTGTCTTAGATTTGTTAAAATAGGGAACATTTGCATAAGAATTAACAGAAAAAGCGAAGAAATAGAAACAAACTACATGACTTGTACCAGTGCAAATTTTGTTGTTTTTCTTTTATAATTATCGGATAAATTTACCCCACCCACTTTGACAAACTATAAGACCTACAGTTTTTATGTTTTTCTTACATGTTAACAACAAACCACTATTTTTAATTGGATGACAAATAAGAAATAAAGTAACTTTTTTATTTTGCATATAGATTTTCTGATATGTTGAAACACTTTTTTATCGAAAAAATATAATCTGTGCTTTAAATTATACTATAGAAATTATAAAACAAGTTTGCATAAAATTGGCGGCCATATTGGACGCCATCTTGAATTGACCAGAGGTTTGAAAGCGGAATTTTGTAAGATTTGAATTTTTGTAAAGGAGACACTTTATACATGTTATAGTGTAAGTTTCAGGTCGTTACAAAAATTTTGACCGAATGAGCTATTAATGTACTTCAAATTTATATGGCGGCCATTTTGAAAATGGCGGCCATCTTGAATGAGCAGAGATATTTTTGGGCCCACTTCACTTTTAAAATCTACGTGGTCTAAAGATGATTTCCTGAAAAATTGCATGCTTGTATCACCATTTGCACTATTTTCTCAATTTCCAGCCCCAATAAAAGGGCGTCGTTGGCCGAGTGGTAATGGCTTGCAACATTTTACAATTTTGCCGTGTTGGGCTTTCTTTAGGGATTCTGTTTTTCTCTATTTTATTGACCTTCTCACCACCGTAGGTCCGAGATAGCATTACGGAACGTCGACAGTTCTATGTGCCTGAAATAATTTACAGAGTGACAACTGAGGTCTTTCTCTTGTAAAAGCTGGAAAGTCGCCATATGACCCATAAAATCCAACCTCAAAAAAGTCAATTACTTGCGAAGCTTTGAATAAAAGTTTTTGAAAAATGTAGAAACGTGAATCTTAAATAGTGTACCCATAAGGACATACAAAGGAGGGGGAATATACTTTTTAAGCATCCTAAGCCAAAACAAAAAATATGATTCAGTTATAACTCAAACATGATATGTTAAAGTAAATTAATGAAATACAAACTGTAAAAATTCTCTGGGATACAATTTTATTTCATGATGTAATTGAAGTGCTGGTATCTGTGATATTGCACAGAATTTCTACTCCCTACGGGAAAACAAACTAAACACAATTACTTAAATGTCCGTGCAGACATGCTGAGAAAAAAACCTATAGAAATAACAATTAATGTTTCCTAAATAAATGTTTTCTTACCTAGATTAATTTGTTTCCTTGACAACATTCCATTTTGTTCTTTGCACTCATTCAAAGACACGAATTAGCCAACTGTTTTGTTAAATAATTCACGCAACATACATGTAAAAATTTTAAGTATGAAGAATCTATTTTCACAAGGTTATTTTTTTGCTATATATATTTACTTGTGTCCTACAAACTGAACGTTAATTAACCATGAGGCTATTGCACATCAGCAAAGTATTCGTAATACACATTTATTGTCCCTTAAATCTTTACCCAGAGCAATCTCTAGATATTTAGATAGCTTCTCAAGAAAAACTTTATTACAAACATTTAAATCGCAAATGCATCTAAATATCTCTCGCATGTTTCAAACATACAACGAAATAATGATGTTTCCAATAATTTGATCATAACAAAGCTGTGGAACTGTAACATTTATAAGAACAATGGACGATTTTACTACAAACTTTCGAGTTACGTATTTAATTTTTGCTTAAGTACCACCTTTAAACAAAAGAATAATACATATAATTTGACAGAATGTTATACACTGTGCAATTGTTTACTCTATTCGTAACGATTTAAAGATATAACTAAACTAAAAATTGGCAAAACGTATGTATTGCTTTAGAGTGAAAATAAATTAGTATACGACCTTTTTGGACAACACTCTTAGTGCGGGACAAAGAATAAATAATCGTTTTATGGTGGACAACATTCTCACTAAATTAATGATTTAAAACGTAATGTGAAAACAAATGAAACACAACACCAATGCAATATTTAAGACCAGTTTTACAATTACTTTATGATATATTATAAAAGATAGTGAGGACATTATATAAAAAGTTATTCATAATAGCTAGAGTGCGCAAATATTTTTTAAAGCGTATTAAACTAATTATGAGCACACACAAAATGAATATGGACAAACAATTCAAATAACCACTGCATTATTTAGTATTCAAACTTGTTCTAAAAAGCACAAGCTATAGAAGATGGTGTATTTAACGAAAATTTATAAAGACAAACGAACAAATCGCCGGCCAATTGCAAAAGCATGACCATGCCAAGCGGAAATCTCCTGGAAATATTGTTTCGGTTAGGGCTTTGGGGTTCATTTTTGCAAAGAAAGACCTCCAAAATTGTATAAAAATGAATTTGCAACATAATCAGACAAATAGTGATTAAACGGTTGGCTATAGAATATGGTGTATTTAACAAAAATTTATATAGACAAAGAACAAAACGCCAGCCCGAGGAATAACCATGTCACTCGGAAATCTACTGGAAATATTGTTTCGGTCAGGACATTTGGGCTAATTTAGTGCAACTTCCAAAGTTTTAAATAAAAAGAAATTGCAACGGAATCAGACACATGGTGTTTTAACGGGTGGCTTTATAGCCAAAGAACAAAATGCAAACAACAGCCACGCCGTGCGTAATTCTCCTGGAATTTTTTTTTCGAGGAGGGCTTTGGTGCTTATTTTCTTCAAAGAAGATCCCCTAAAGTTGTAAAAAAACGAATTTGCAACGGAATCAGACAAATGATGTTTAAAATCACTGTTTATATCGCAAATCTAAACTTTCCATTTTACAGAGATAAGTGATGACGTAAAGTGCTGTACATTGTCGCATCCAAAATGCAAATTTATTTTATTTATTTTTTTTCCGTCATGCTTAAAGTTATTTTGAATCGTTATCTGATTGTCTGCTGTCTCAAAATGAATGCAATTGTTCATGAACAACTTAAGATGTACTCAAATGCAAATATCCATTGTCGAATGTTCTTAGCACTCGACGCAGGGTTACTTGTCTTTTTTATGGGGAACAAATTTATACATTTTGAATGTACAGTTACTATACACAAGAAGTGGAGGAAAACACGAAACGAGTTGAATTTAGGTCCAGAATAAAGGCTTTATTCTTTTTTCTACAATCATGTCTGTATGACTTGATTATCCTCGCTTCTTTATCAGAAAATATTGCTCGTAAAGTACATAATGAAAGTTATAACATATAAATGAAAAGTAGGTGCCTTAATGATTGAGTACTTGGTGTCTCCGTCATATAACGTCTTTCTTCTCGCAGGTCTTGGTTCTAAGTGTGCCGGAGATGATGGATTGATCATCTCTTGCTCACAGTTCAATACGTGCTTTTTTGACGGAGAGTCAGTTGTTAAGGTAGACCATGGGTAATGGGCACCATAAAGAACTGTAAAATTGACAACCTAGGACAGTTATATGTCTTCAAGGTCACCTGTATGCAAAATTTAAATAAAATTTACCGTGTGGTTTATGAGTTATGGATATATTTCTGAACTAAGACCTTGCCATTTGAAGGGCTTATTTTCAGAAATGAGGAAACTGTAAATAATCTGTAATATCATCATTATAAAAAATGTTTTTCTATTGCTCATTGTTAAGAAACAAATAATAACATTCAAGTAACACATTACACAACCAAAACGTTTGGTTCTAAACAAAATGTTCTTAAAATGTATAAAAATGTAACCCTACCCCACCCACTTTTAACACTAATTTTACCATTTCCCTATCTAAAATGCCTTATTCAAAATATCCCTAAAATTTATCGAAATGAGGGTCTGTTTTCAAACTTTGCCTAAATTTTTTTCAAAGGTATATTAGTTAATCATGCGAAATATAAAAATACGTTTTACCGTGTAGTTTTATTTTATCGAACCTTGAAAATATCTGGTATCATATTTGTTATAAATTTTGCATTATTTACCAAAAAAATACCTAAATAATTATATAATTAAAATCAAACTTTTTTTCTTCCATAAGGGATCAGAGAGATACATAAAAAATGTTAAAAAGAAAAAAAGAAAGAAAAAAAAAGTTGCCCCTTCTGAGGTTTGAACCCAGGCCCCTCAATTTCAATGTAGTTTACAAGCGATTCTAGCCTATTTGAATACTCTTCAAAGTGGAGGTAATGCATTACCCATGGTCTACCTTAAGTCCAAATTCCTGTTTATGCCTGTAATAAGGCAATGATTGACATCTTTCGTTATAGGACTAACTATCCTTATCCTTGTGTATGTTGAATGTATGTTGAAGAAGAAAAAAAATAGAGAATAATATATATTTGGATGATTAAATAGCACAATTGTATAATTTGGAAATAAACACTTTAAACAATAAACCGCTTGAATTGATGTTGCTTTTTGTTAAAAAAATAGACGGATGCTATAATGTTTATTACATGTATTATTATAAAAGATATTACTGGCAATGAAACTTGCATTTGCGCATTATCTAATGTTATTCATCCTACCACTGCCCGTTTATCTCAAAAAGGGTACAAAAAGGAAGGCATTAAAAGTTGTCAATAATTATTTCAAAACAAAGTTATTGAAAAAAAATCTTGAAGGAGCTTGCATCCATATTGTAAGCTAAGTCAAAAACTGTTCAAATAACAACTTTTATTGATAACAAGTTTAATTCCACAATTTCTTTATTCAACCCTGAAAAGCACTACTTTTGCTATATTTAACAGTTAAAAGTTCCACAAAATGCTCTTGTCACCAGTTTTCACGACTGTCAGGATTTAAAGCCAAAATGCAAACTGAACACAGCCTGTCGTGGCTACTTATATAGACTCTGAAATGGCCAGGACTGTCACAATTGACCAATCATAACATTCCATTTGGCCTGGCAGTCTGGCAGGAAAGACAGGAATTTCTTAAAATGGCAGCCATATTGACAGGAATAATTTAGAAAACGTAAATTAACAAAGTTAACAAATAACAAAATATGCAGTAAACACTTGAATTACATGCTTAACTTGATGCACTTAAGATCTGGACCAAAAACAATCATGGTTATAGCTTAGAAAAATGAACTATTGATATAAAAAGATTCCAAGTGCCAGGAATTTGAATTTTCCCTCCTGATAAAAACTTAGAGGTCATACTGGTCATCAAGATTATTATGAAATACAGCAATGCCAGCTAATTATTTGGAATGTAGCTTAAATCTTAGGTAAATAAGGGTTACATTTTATGTTCTTACATGTAAAATGATAAGTATTTGTATATGTTTATGAAAATAAACGCATTTAAAGTTTTGAATCAAGGTAGACAACTCTTGTCGGCCATTTTGATGCCAGGATAAACAAAGTAAGTAAATAAATGATTTCTTGAAGTATAAACCTCCTTATAGTGCCTTATATAGTCCTAGAGCCTCAGAATGTCCTATATCATGGTCTTAATTCCTTCATTTACCAGAAAATTATCTAAACAAATAAAATCAGCAAATATGAATGGCTGAGGCAAGTTCAGGAATCCTGACAGGTCAAATTCAGGAATCCTGGCAGGTAAGTTTTAAGCATTGACTGAACAGTATTACCTCACTTGTCAATAAATTATGCTAGTTTGATGTTCAAATTGTCATAAAACATATTTTGTTTTAAACTGATATTATGCATTACAAGATCCTGAAAGTAATTTATTTGATAAATATTCACAGTCCCTTACAATATTCATGCTATATTTTTATGAAAACAAAATTAATATAAAAATATATTTAAAAGTATAATATTGTGAGATAAACGCGGACAATAATGTACACATAACCAACAAACAAAAAATAAATGGTCAAAATATCAAACATTTCAAAAATAGCCCTTAGTGGCGCAGTAAAAATATGGTGATAAAAATACTGCAAAATCAGTTATGATCATTATTTCGAACACTAATTGATTGAACATAGCATGACTAATATATTACCTGACTAATGAATATTTCTACTATAATTTCTTACATTCTTAGTACATTCGTTTCAAGTATGATTTTCTTGCATTTTTTGACAAATCTGGAGGCATGCAGCTTCAAGGGAGTTTAACACAAAAGCCAACTTTCGTACTATATGATTAAACTAACTATGGGAAGTGGAAAACATAATGCAAACATTCCATATTCTGGCAGTCATATAGATGGTATATCCACAAAGATAGTAGATATTCCATTACTGCTCCAGCAATGTGTTCTATCTATGACTTGATCATGTTATTGATTATACAATAATAATGATTAATCATGATAATATTATAATGACTTTCAATACATCAATCAAGCTCTTTAGATAACTTAATACATCCGTTTTATTGAAACTTCCGTTTTTATCAAGGAAATTCTTTTGATGATAAGAAATGAAAAGGGTAACATGTAATACTTCCATTTTGTAAATTGCACTTTATTTATCTTCTTACGATATATCATTACTGTTAAGCATGTCTTTACAAGATGTATTGAGCATAATTGGCCAAGTCATCATGAAGCTTTTAGTCAGGTCATCAAATTCCGTACATATTCAATAAAATTTGTAATATAACAACAGGTTATGAAATGTAAAAAACATAATAATGATCCTTTTTAAACAATAAAACTGTTATATTGGCTCTTCTGATTTCACTATAAATGTTTCCGAAATAGAGTCATTTCATTTCATACACTCACATATAAAGTTGATATTATTTTATTTTGATATTTGTCATATATCATATAGACAATAAAGTCGTTTTTAAAATAAATATCAAGCTATATGATACATAAATTGAATACAATACCCAACACTGATATTGCCCTAGACATAAATGAATATCAAACATTGTGTTTGCCATGTAAATAAAATATTTACGTTCTCCACGAAAAGGGCAGGACAAAAGAAGATTTTTGGATGTTTGATTGACGCTCTCTGAAATTATTTATTTAAATATACTATATATCAAATATTGTGAATATATCTTCAAACAGATATTATTATTACAAATGTTTATTAATTTTGCTTGAATGCAGTGTGGGTAACAAACAAACACCCACATAGTGTTGCTAATTGTCAATATATATAAAGAGGTAACAACCAAACTTTTAAGACAGCTTTAGTGCGTCAAGTATTACATGTAATACATCTATCATCAAATACATACTATTATTTCTAACAGCGGGGATCGATACACGGTAATTGAATTATTTGATAGAACTAGTTTGACGGAATATATTTTGTGACCAAGTCACGAAAAGGCAAAATTCGGAACACAAAACCTTGAAAGCTGACTATTAAAAATGATGTTTATTCTGCACGAAACGAAAGGTTGCCCATTTAGAAAGATACGTAGATACAAATTCTACTTTGGTTCATATATCCATTTTCCTGAATTTATGTCGACAAAATGTAGGTTATAATTAACGGTTGTTATTTAACATATCTCGAAATATTAAATATTGATATCAATGTTATTGATTGAAGGAAATTATAGTTTTTACGAAGTGTGAGGTAGCCTTGTCACCTAGTGTTGCCTTAGGTTTGAAACACCAGAGATGAGCGCAAATCATCTTTCCTCTTTCGGCGCCATGCCCGATATGCCATATGAAGGGGAGCAGTGGTCAACTGGTAAAGGTGTCTGACTCACAATCCATAAATCAAAGGTTTGAGCCCTAATCGGGTCACGACCATGTTTTTGGTTGTTGTTTTTTTTCTTCATATTAGCGGACTGGAAAGTGATTAATATAAGTTGCAAGAACTTGTTTCGCAATCGAGCTTACATAAATATTCCTCATTGAGTCTCGACCATGTTTCTTCATATGACACTAGCACTTGTTGGTTCCAGGAAGCAGATTCGAAAATAATTGATGTACGTTGCAAAAAATTGTTTCGCAATCGAGCTTAAATAAATATGTATTAACCAATTGTGATCGAGTGGCTTAAAACATAACAAAACAAGAACAAACAAATTATCTATAACCATCGTATCGTTTAGAAATTAGCTGATTATTCTTCATTTCATCTTGTTTGGTTCACTTTATCTAATTAGAAGTCTGTCGGGCTACTGCGGTTTTTAGAGTATCTGTTTTAACTCAAACAACAAAAAGGTAAAAATGTATTATTCAAGCGATTTTAATAGCTTGAGATGAGATCGGCAAAAAGTTAATTCGTCAATTAAGACAATTTGCTTAAGACGTGACAGTTAGAGATACAGTCTTAAAGAGCATTTGAAGAAACATGGCTTTATACTTAACAATTGGAGATATAGTCTTAAAATGCATTTGTTCGAGTTCCCTCACATAATATGCATAACATTTAGTAAACATAAGTAAAAATTCATATGTTTAGCAAACAGTAGGTTTCGTTACATTTATATTTTGCACGTAAATGTTAGATAACACTTTCTTAATAATGCTTATGTCTTTTCTAACTTAAATTAGATACTTTAATACGAGTATTAACTTCTTTAATCTGACATTACATGAATAGTTTTAATTAGATTACGAAAATGATCTGTATCTTCCGAACACTAATTAGTCTTTCACATTCGATGCTTTTAGTTTGTTATGACACCCACAGAAACAATAACAACGTAGAACTATGCTATTGATTATAAAGTATTTACTGAAATGTTTGAGTTATCATATACAAAATGAAGGAAATTGTCATTATATTTTTTAAATTCTTTGCTTATTATGTTTTTATGTGAGGTATATAAACCATATTCGTTTTTAATTTTGGTATAAGTCATTTAAAATTATCTATTTTTTCTGTATATCCTGTAAGAGGTTAGATCTTTGTCCTTGGTTCAATAAATAATAATACCGAGTGGATATTGTCCTTGACTTCAAACCATTTGCCTTTCACCGCTGTAGGTTCGAGTCGCGCAAGCATCGTCGAAGTCTACATGTGAGAAAGCTATCAAGATAACTTACGGAACATCGGTAGTTTCAATCCTTGTTACATGTAATTTGTGCCCAAAATAATTCACAAAGGGGCACTCTAGGTCTTTCTCCACCAGTAAAGCTAGAAAATCCCCATGTGACCTTTAACTTTTTAAGTGTGAAGTAAAACTCAAGAAATCAGGGAGTTTTACGTAAAAATTCTGTGAAAATGTATAGACGTGAATTTTGAATAGTATACCCTAAAGGACAGGAGTGATGGGGGAATAAAGCTATTTGAAACTAAAGCAAACCTAGCCAAAGGTGGTCCAACCCGGCCTGTGTTGTGTAAAGAATCTTCTGAAAATTATACAGTGCTTTTTATTGTCATGTATTTGTGTTTCAAGGCGGCAATTTGCAAAGATTTCAGATTATTTTGTCATAGTGTTAGAAACTGAGTCAGTGATGCGATCCATAATGGAAACTGTAATTATTTACTACTTTTAATAAGTACTAATCTTGCCTTTTTATAGTTACATGTAAAATAATTTGAAAGTAGATGATACCGTGAAAAAAAAGTTTACTTGTAAGTCAAACATCATATTTTCAAGCAATTATATAAAAGCAACAGTAAAAAATCTCTGGAATACAATTTGATTTCATGATGTAATTAACGTGCTGGTATCTGTGATATTGCACTGAATTTTTTCTCCCTACGGGAAAACAAACTAAACACAATTACTTAAATGTCCGTGCAGACATGCTGAGAATTAACCTATAGAAATAACAATTAATGTTTTCTTATTAATTGTTATCTTACCAAGATAAATTTGTTTCCTTGACAACATACCATTTTTTACTTTGCACTCATTTAAAGACACGCATAAGCCTGCTGTTTTGTTAAAAAGTTCACGCAACATATATGCATGTATCGTCAATTTAACAATGTTAATTGTATGCGATATCGTTATAAATCGTGTCTTACAAATTAAATGCTAATAAACAATGAGGAAAATACATACAGAATAGTGTTCTAAATACACAATCATAAACCTGTTTAAGAACGTTCGCCACCTAGCAACATAAGTGTTGTAAAATATTCGTCAAAATCAAGGACGTTATAAAATTTTACGGCAATGCTAATATGACACCGACAGAGACATCGATATTTATTTCCAAATGCTGAGTCGGCTACCATTTGTTTAAAGACACTTTTAATCTCAAAACAGATTAAGAACCAAGGACGATAATATGTGAGAAAAGAACGACCGATAGCAAATTGACAGAATGACTAGCTTTATTACAGTCTTTGAAGAACACAGTCATCTCTCTATATGCGAAATTAGTGACACCCTTATGTTTTAATGGATTGTGGTACATGGAATACGTGCAAATAAATTATGGCAAATGAACATGACATGTATAAATTGCGCGCCAGATATGTACCATGGCTGTTAAAAAACGGGAGATATGGAACAGTAGATGGCCCTGTCATCAGAGTTACGGATACGGATCAGGCTAAAAATACGGACACTATTACAGAAAGTGAGAAAGGTTCAACAAAAAGATGACTGAAACGAAAGACAGTTCATATTTTATCATACCTTAATGACGCATAATATTAACACAAGTACAACTTTAAATAATTAAAAAAATGAATTTCTATCCTTTCTTTTGAAATCTATTTGTGTCTTAAGTTTGTAAAGTTAAATATTTATACGTGATCTGAAAATAAAAATGAAACGTACTCTATTTTCGCAAGCTAAGACAAGTTTTACAACTATTTTTATGGTATAGATAAAAAGTGAGGACAATTTCTGAGTATAAAAGCCTCTTTCATAGTAACTTAAGTACCGCAAATTCATTGCAATCATATAAAATCCTTTGTTTCCGCTTCTTAGATTTGAATTAAAAAAAAAACCATCGTTACATTTTTGTTTGTCAATTATGTGCGCACAAATAATCATGGACAAACAATTCAAATAACCACTGCATTATTTAGTTTTCAAACTTGTTCTCAAAAACTATCAGCACAAACATGGGCTGTTAATTCTTAAATCAATACAATCTTCTGAAATTCTCGTGACAGAAAACAACACAATACGACAGCCTGATTAAATTTGGAACGCTGACAAGACAAAATTGTTTCAAAGACTTCCAGGAAGATTGTTCTATGTATTGAAATAATGTTTTTATAATGCAAACATTCACATTGTTTAAGCGAAAATGCAAGTATTACTATTGCAGCAATGAATCATTGTTAAAATGCCGGTTTCATTGTTTACTACAGTGTACACTGATAAATAACGGTATAATTTGAGTAATTTAACGTTGAAGGTAACAAAAACCAAAATTAATGTGTTTTGTAATTACAATCACTGTTGTGTTTTGTAGTATATTAGTTCTGTTCTGTTCTGTTCAGTATAATAGTGTTTGCCAAATGTATTAGGCTGCTCCTTTCTGTATGAAAATATTAATGTCGCTTTATATCTTGCCGGGGGGTAATTAATTGTCTGTGTATAAAAACGTCCATGGGAACAGACACTTTAATACGATTTTTATTGAAGTATCAACACAGCTCACTAGAGAAGAAATAAATATGTAAGCATCTATATTTAGTTTTATACTACACTACTGCATTATTACAACAGTCTTATTCTTGTTTTATAATGTATTGTTACATGTAAGTGCCATTGACATAGTCTTCATCAAGTTATACAACCTCAAAGAGCATATTAATCTACGTCACAGCAATTAGCATAAATATGTGTAGGTACAAATTATTCTATTTTATCTATATATATATTATAATAACAGTTGAAATGAGGTTTTATTTGTAAAAATAAGTTCCCTCTAAATAAAACAATATAATTATAAAATCTTACCAGATTGAATATTTGGAAACTTGACGTCATTATCAAGAGACATTTACAAGAATGTGTTACGTTATAAACATCATTATAATACTGGAAAACTGGGAAAAATGATGAATGACATCCGTTCTGGTGATTATTAAGGCTTGTCGGCGAATAAATAAGGTATTAATTTCCAAGAGAACATGAACATTAGACAATGTGGATCGATCATTTTTAATGCCACATTTTTTACAAAAATAAATATTTCGCTTCACGAACAGTTGATTTGTTTTGCAAAGTTACATGTGCATGTACAAATCATATAACCCAGTAAATAATTGGATGTTCTAATAACATGAAATTAAATCTAAATAATATGAGAATGAGTATTGATAATCAAATTTCATGAAGAAAAGAAACAAAATCTAGTCTAAACTTTTCTATAGCTGTTTCCGTTTTGACATACGTTATAAGTTGCATTTTATGACATAACAGGATATTATAAGATTCTCAAAGTTATAATTGTACTGCATTAGTAAAGATCTAAATGAACTGTTACAATTAGTGTTGATTAATAATACTCAAGATAATTTTAAGATTTTATATAATAAGTGTATAATTTTGAGATTTTATATAATAAGTGTATAAATCTGTACATCTGATTATATAATATGTCTACACCATGCCATCGGGTATTTATTTACGTCAACATTAGACATCAAACAATTGCAACCGGATACTATTTATGAAAATAAAAGATTGAATAAAAAAGAATTAACAACAACAACAACAAGAACAAAACTATAAAAGACAGATAATTTTGTAGTCAAGTGTTATTTTAATTACGGTTTATATCAATATTCAAAATGTGAGACATAAAACTACTGCTCATAAAACATTTGTATGTGTTATTAGTTGACTTCTGTCAACTTCTGAAGTATTATACGCAAAAAAGTAAATTAAATGGATAAAGAAGCCTGGATAAGTCTGGATAAGTGTTAACATTCCTAGTTTTTCTGTAGCAAGAATCTTGTCGCACTATGTCGAATTATCGGTGAATGTTGGTAAATTGTACTTTCTTGAATATTTGATTGAAAACGCAAAATAATCATAAAAACAATTCCCAATGAAATTCCCAACGTTGACAAGAACAAACGTTGAGCAGGTTTTAGAATGGCTTCCCAGATCCATTTTTGTGTATTGATTCAGCTTGTTTCTCACAAATTAGAATTTGTCAGAGAATTTCAAGGCTTCTTAAGAAAACTCCAAATAATAACCCTATGGAAAATCTAAATCAAGAACAACTTTTTGAGCTGATGACTTTCGAGGGATTTCTGTTTTAATTTATTTACCTCACAATAACCGGTGTCATGTTTTGCAGCTGTGAAACGTTGTCAAGTAAAGTATGTCACTCTTCAATGCTGTTCTTCGGGATCATTGACTGTTGAATATCGAATACTGCTTCTATAAATTCCAGTACGTAAGTGTCGAAAATTAGATACCATTTAAACCGGTGACAGTGGACGTGATAGAAATTGCACTCATGAACAAACTCAATAAAAACCGAGTTTACAACTTTTATAATTATAATACTGTTGTTTTTATGCTTACAATGGACCATCCTTTTACTAGAGTGTTTTAATTACAATAGTCACATGGTTATTATTGCAATCATGTTGTCAAATTTATTTATATCATAATCAGTTTTATTTGTACTTAAGGAGTAATAAAATTAAAAAATCCAGGGGAACCGTTATTTCTGAGAATCAATGCTTATCATACACAACTATTCCTGGTTGCTAATACATGTATAAACCTTTACATTTAAGTCCTACGTGACATCACACATGCTTTTCTTTCTACAAACAAAATACTATTCGTGACGCATTAGATAGGTGGTCTTTGAAGACAATCTGTGAAATGGTTTACCGGACATTGATAATGCATTTTGACGGTCATGTATGTAGATAATATCTTATATAAAGTCAAATCGTATGATGTAATATGGTTTATTTCTTATACAGACACGTATTTCATATTTGAACAATGTTGCAGTGCTCATGATATCTTTGGACCGC
Organism: Ruditapes philippinarum; assembly: GCF_026571515.1. Taxonomy (NCBI): domain Eukaryota; kingdom Metazoa; phylum Mollusca; class Bivalvia; order Venerida; family Veneridae; genus Ruditapes; species Ruditapes philippinarum. The sequence goes on from NW_026855991.1 coordinate 36,744, forward strand.
TGTTTTTGCTGCAATGCATTTCGTCTTATATACATGTGCATTATGATTAACCTGTCCGTGCTCTGTCTTTGCCCTGTCCTGTTTTTGTTTGGGGTCCCCCTGGGCTCCTTGCCATTGGTTCTTGTTGCTGGGTCATGTTGCGTTCATTGAAAGCCGCCTTTCCTTGTTGATCTTGTTTATCATATTTTAGATTGTGTCTAAACTTTCAAGGCTTTAATTACTTTTTCTAACTACAGTTCAATGTTCGAACAAAATCGTAGAAAAATACATTATTGAAAATTGTGAGATCCTCCTAATACTTATTCGTTATCATTATGTAGAGATTTGCATTCCTCTTCATGTAACTGCCTTGTATACGCTTTAATAATGATACAAACATGCAATACATTTTTGAGGATTGGAAATAAAATTTGAGTTGTTTTAGCTCTAAGCTTATTCTATGATTGACTAAGATTGCTTTGCCAGGTAATTCGTTAAAGGTGTTAACATAGATTGTTCTAAAACTGACGCTTATTTCTTTTAATATTACATGAACATATTATCTTGTATTGTGTCATTTTTTAAATGTAAAGACAAGTTCTTAAAAGCAATCGTCAAAACAAACACTTTAATTGAACACTTACTGTACCGGGTACCCTTAATCAGTTAACCAGCAATTATGGGAAACAATATCAATACAAATATATAGATAAAAACCGGAAAGATAACCGTTAATTTCTAGAAAAAAATAACAACACAATAACAACAATAAAATGTCACATTCCGAATCTAGCGACTCTAATATCATCCCCACCACTCACTATTAACAACATTGCTGAAACGAAATGACTACATTGGGTTCATTTGTATTCCCCATTTATAAAATATCTAATAATAGCGTTTTCAGTTTTGTCATTAATCGGGATAAGAGCTTGACAACAGAAGTTTCAAAGTCTCGTTGTATGTTTTATTTTTCTTGTTATATCTGATACAATTTATGTCTAACACTATGATGATACATTAAGTAAAGCTAACATTTCAATGCTGTTTAATATAAGAACGTTACGTTATTAAAGTGGTCTCCCGTTTATGACTAATGCGAGCTTTTACATGTGTATTAATACCTTTTAAGTTCATCATGCATACGTAATTGTGTTATCTCATATTATCATATAACATTGCATTTAGGACTCAAAAGGACTCAAATTACCTTGTGAACTTGTCTGTGTTCTCCGTTTTGTAATGCATTTTGTGGACAAGTGTAATTTTTGTAGAAATGTTCATATTGATTACCTAAATACTGTAAACTCTACGTTCGTACTAAATTATTGTGGTCAAAGCATGATGTAATAGTGACAAAGCTTAAATTTAAGATTTTGTTAATCTAATTAATTAATAGGTTTACCATGTGTTTTTTTTTTTTGTTTTTTGTTTTTGTTTTTTTTTGAAATCAAAATGTTGTTTTGAAAAATATTAAAATTATTGGCAATCTTTCCAACGATATACTTTCCAAGAATCCTACTAGAAAAAAGTTATGTATTATAGAATTCACTGGCTTTTCAGTAGAGGAGTATTAATTGCATTGCATATATCGCAATACTACGTGTTAACGAAAAAGAGTCCTATATGTTAAACATTTACTTAAAAGTTTAATTTTCCTTTGTCTAAGATTAATTAAATGAATAACATTTACGTTTTACATGTATTTATATGAACACGGCTGTGTTACATAACACAACATTTGTCAGTCACTTTGAAAAACGAACCCTTATTCTGCATTGCATCAACGAAATAGCCTCATGTGCATAAAAATAATACGTTTTTAGAAAATAATAGAAAATAATAGAAAATAATTCTTAAGTACATTAATACATTTATTATCTTTAGGGATTACCGAAAATGTTAAACATTATTTTTGCATAAAAACTACATTAACGGAGAAGAAAACATGTAATAACAGACCAATTCATGTCAACAATCACCGTTGTTGCACAGTATTTAATATGCTTGAGTCAGGGCATGATCTACAAATAGCTGAATGCAAGACAGCTTCGTTTTGTTTTCAAAACACAAGTGCCAAATGGCATCGTTACTACACCTAAATAGCATGACAATACCGCCTTCTTTAAACGCAAATCGGCCTTCAAACTAATTGTGTTTGACTCTCAAAAGCTAATTGATTTTTCACTATGATTTATTTAGACACTGATTCTGTTAGTGGAATTAATTCATCTTTTAATGATGTTAGTGTTGTTTAGATGCTTCCATTTTATTCCCAAAGAACTTGTTACAAGTGAATAAGGCAATGCCTGTCTTAAAATTATATTTGTATTGCATCATTATGAAAAGGGTTTGTTACATGTAATCATGAGCAATGCATGAGCATAGAGAGTAAACTTTACAGATTTTGCAAAGATGGTACCGATATGGTACCGTATTAGTAGGCGTGCTTAAATCCAAACGAGTATATTTGTCACATCGCGTACTAAATGTAAGGAAGTTGTCAAATGGTGGAAACATGCATGAGATTGAGATACGTCATTTCTAGTTCTTAGATTAGTAATGGCACTTTAAATGCTTTAATACAATATAAGTTCATTTTTTTCTAAGAAATTTGGCAAAATGAACACTTTGTTGTATTGTGATTTGATGATATTACATGGCAAATACATGTACATATAAAGCATGTATTATACAATTGCTTTACTCTGTGCTTCACATTAAAGATATTTGACTCTAGTATAAATTAAAAAATTCAACAAAAGTTTCCATGCTTTCATTATTTGTCACATAATGTTGACTATATTTTGAAACAAATGGAACAATCAGTATTATATATGTAAAAGATACAAAAAACAATAACAACACCCTACAATAATTAACCAGAAGATAAGGCACAACGTCGTATGCAATATAACCATCAAACAATGTGCAACGTTATATCACATATAATCTCAAGACATGGTACTTCACCCTTCACAGTATAACCAGCAGACAAGCCTTTAGCCGGTGCTAGGGGGGCGTGGACGGTAGTTTGCACTTGACAGTAGCGTCCATGAACAGGCTCAATCAAACTGAGCCTGCAACATTTTCAATTTTGCCGTGTTGGGCCTTCTTTAGGGATTCTTATTTTCTATATTTTATCGCCACATCAGCGTTGTTTGTGCCGTGTGGAGGTTGTAAAAAGTCGCCCCGTACATTCAATCAGAGATGTTATATTTCCGATCCTTAAAGATCGTTCAGCACGACATTATTGTTGTGCTTGTGGTAATTTATTTCTTACTTTTCGGCTATTTTCTTGTTGGGTGGTTCCAGTATTCCACACTTGAATACTGTTGAATCACCCTTAGGATATGTGGCCTGCTTTTTTATTTTGTCTTTTACGTCTTTTCTGTGATATGCAGGCTTCATAACCTCTGATCCCCTTTCAAAATTCCATTTTATCTAGTTCCGCCCATTGTTTTCTCGTTTAGGGCACACACATTCTTTTACTTGAGGACAATACGCCGCTTTTCATAGAATGGCACTACTGTGTCACATTGAATGTTCCGTGGAAACCGCCGTATGAACACATCTGCGGATGTTTCTAAATTCAAAATTTTGCCATTTTCGTGTTTAAATGTTGAATTCTGCTTAAGCCGGTGCTAAGGGGGCGTGGACCGTAGTTTGCCCTTGACAGTACCGTCCATGAACAGACTCAATTAAACCGAGCCTGCAACATTTTCAATTTTGTCGTGTTGGACCTTCTTTAGGGATTATTATTTTCTCTATTTTACACCGTACCCAATATAACCATTACACATATGTATGCAAAAGTAATTTTGTAAGCCAAAATATATGCATGCCTATGACTGTACGAAGATAAAGAACTCTTTGTCATTTTATTGGCGTAGTATAAAACCACCGTCTTGCACTATCAAATAATAATCAGGTCACATATACTTTTTGTCCCGAAATGGCAACTTTTTCACGGTTTACCATGACAAATAAATTCCATGACGTATTGTAAAATTAATGAAAATTATATGCGTGTTTCCTATGGTTGCAGTAGGCTTGTTTTAAACTGAATGCTTAATCATTAAACAGGCCAACTATAGCGATGATTGCTTTTTATATGGCTTAATACGTCTATATGAAATACTTGTCCATGCATAAAAATTACGAGATTTTGTGACGGTACATTTAGGGCCAGACTAAAAAGGTAAATGGATGATGGATATTGCCAGTGAATCGTTATAAAGCAGAATTAATATAATCGTAATTATTTCTAGGATATAAAATGTCGTATAAAAGCAAAATGTTATGTTTCTCACAAAATGTAAACTATAAACTATAGATACAATAACACATTATTGCAGTATATAAATGTTAAAAACACATTGATTTACTCTCAAGTTGAATGTTACTAGTTCAAATATTAATTATCATTTCTTAGAATTATTGTGTTTCATTGCATTTCAAATGAACGTATGGTATTATAAACAGAACGGATTATTTTTTTTAAATTCTAGACTAGCAACAAGTGAATGTTATGCAATAGTAAATTATTCTAAATAGGACATTTAATCTTCTTTATAATTTTACGTGAGAAAATATGACTTTTAAAATAGAAACCTGCTATATAATCGTAATTATTTAGTTGTTATCACCGATGCTTTAAAGCCGCCTACATTTACAGTTAAATAGCAGTTAATCATCTGTTTATCTATAACATTTCAAAAACGGATTCATCAAGTAAGATTGCTTACTGTAATGCAATAAGCATTCTTAAAGAAATAGTAAAAATATTCGGATTTTATTACATCCGACTGAATGCCTATGTTGTACATGTAGAGACTTGTATGTCCGGATTCGTGAACTATTGGAGACAATTAACTTGTTTCAAACTGATTTTTGCAAACAAAATTTGTTCAATATCACATGTTAATAAAAACATAGATCAATTGACATAATCAGCATCTGTATAGTCGTTCGATCTTGTTTTACAGTAACTTTATAACATGGTTTAACAGCAAATTACAATAATTATGTCCTTCCGGTTATTTAAGCATGTAAGCGAAATGAATTGTGTATTATTAATTTCCGTTGAAGTTAATGAATTTGCTATAATTATGAATTAATCGATCGTTGTAATCAAGCGATTAACCTAGATAATCAAATAAGCAAATGCTAAGTTATTGTGTATCTATCGTTTGAATTATGCACTATCTAAAGTTGTAGATGTTTTTTTCTAAAAATAAAAATCAACACCATTGAAATACTTTTAGAAGTTAAAAATAGGAAATCCAGATAATAAGGTTAAACTTTGTATAATTCTGCTTTTATCTTTTTACATTTCAGAGCTCAAAACGAAGCGTTTTGAATCTGCAACAAAATGTGAATTATATATGTCATTATATTTAAAAACGGAAGTGTATGTCTTAAGTATGTCTAATTACGCTGTAACGTGAAATTACTCTAGATATACGCTTTATTATCTGATACTAACCAGCTAAAGTTTTGTAGATACTGATAACCAAAATTGTGCTTAATTCAAAACTTAAGTTCACAATGACATATACATCTCTAGGTTATAATTCATACATGTATCACAATCATATATTGTTTTGTAAGATTTCTTAAATCCTTTTGCAGTTTTGATCTGCGACAAATGTTCAAGAAATAAGCTGAAAGCCATAAAAGCTAGTCATAGTCTTATAGATTTTCAGGGAGTGATGAATGAAGAATTCAGATAATGATGTTTTAATGTTAAATGTATAAATAATCCAACATATTCACCCTTAAATAATAAATCATGAAGGGTGAGTGATGCTGGGGTGCTCAATACACGTACACATTCAACAAATATAAATTGAATAGTGCATAATAAGCATATTTAGAAGAGATGTGTTGCTTTCTTAAGACAATTTGTACCAAATTAAATAATGGGGGTCCTGTCCTGAGAAATACACAGTTCTCTGACAGAAAGATTTGATCGACCATGTTTTGAAACTAACACGTTTTGTGTGTATATGACTGTTTTAATCAATTGCTTTGTCTTTGTGTTGACCCTTTTAATCTAGTATTAGCCTTATGTTATAATGAATCAGCTTTAAAAAGGTTATCAAAAGGCAGATAAATGATATACAATATTTCATAGTTTCTTGATGAATAATTTATTGTACACAATTGTTAAAAGAAATTTAAAATGAGGAATACCGGTAGATGTGGGGTTGACGCATAAGTATTGAAATACATTTTCAGAGTTCATTAGTAAAACTTTGCAGGTTAATGAAAATGGAAAGCTTTTAAAAATATTATAGTTAAATTTGTTTTGGACACATTTAAGCCTTTATGTTTAATACCTATCATCCGCTGATGGAGATACTCTCACAAAACAAGAGGTACTATTAACAATTAAATAGACCTGAGTCTGTAAATACATTGTTCCAATGGTAATTATTATAGAGTAAATCTTCAGGAAAACACTAGCACAATTTAATACAAAATGACATTTGACACAAACAACAATTTAATATTGTGGAAGCGACAATAAAAAAAGCTTTTTTGTTTTAGAGTCTTAAACAATTACGCTTTATTGTTTTTGTTCGGAATAATTAAAGTACTTGATTAAGTGCAACCAATGTTTATGACAGCAATCTTATTCCAAATAAAAAATAATGCTCGCTATGAAGACCACAGTCTTCGGAAAATTACATGTAATTTGTGTGTTTGTTGCCATAGAAACAGCGGCAATTCATTACATGCAGATTACTAGCACAACATTACTAAACTTGTCTTTGAATATGAATAATCCTCATGTTGTTTAAAAATCAATGAAAAAGTCAAGCAAAGCAGAAAATTAAAATTGAAGTTGTCCTGTTTTATTGTGTGTGTTTTACCCTGGCAAATATTATTAAAACATGTACTGTCCGGTAGATCACACCTTACAATCCAATTTGAAGACAATCTATCAACGCGACGACAGCCGTTCTAGTATATACATGTCGGTATAAAAACATAATTGACGAACAGTTATTATCATATCCCGACTGTGTTCGAGTAAATTAATGTTATAGATTCATTGTCAACATCTAAAGGAGCATGCCCACAATTTTCTGAGCCTGTGCAAGCTTTACTTTACGTGAATTTTGATTAAAAATAACCACATTCCGATGAGATGCAGCATCACAAATTCTTGCGTTTTCGCATGATAATAAATCATTTAAGATTCGTAAACGTCATTATTTTGTCATTAAATATTCCATACCATACCTTCAAAAATGCTTTCATTTTAAAGATATACGGTATTTATGTTGGAATGTTTTTTAAATTTAAGTAACGTCATCAATCGTTCGCCTTTAATTTATGATAACATCGAAATCTACTCATGAGCAAACATGTATACTGTTGAAAACCGTTTAACGAAAACATTTTTAGGGATTTTGTGATATAGTAACTAGGAAAGAGTATTTTGTGTTCATTTAAAACATACATTAGTTAATAGTTCTTTCTAATGGACCCTATGCTTACGTTACGAAATCAATCTTCACTTTAATAACTTTAAGTTGTCGGCCATATGAAACATGTTTGTTTTTTATTTGAATTAGTTACTTTTCACGTATATGTAGTAACTAACAATGACTTTGATACCCATGCCTTCTTACATTTTTCCTATATAAATTTAAATTTATAAATTATAAATAAATCATGAAACTATGAATCGTTCTTAAATCGGTAAAAAGAAATATGCTCCTTTGTGACAGGCCTTGGAATATTTAAATATTCTCGATGACGTCAGAGATCTGACAAAAGACTACTTGGACGCCTGAGCGGGCACTTTTAGATTTTTATAGGACCACTGAAAATTATTTTACAACACGTGAATTTCACAAGCTGCCTGCCAAACCTTTATTAGTACAATTTACTAGTATTTGGAATGGTGTTGTTTTTGTCTTAACAATATTTTTCTTATAGTAAAGTGCAATATAATACAAGAAATATAACACAATACTTTGAATCTCATCGCATTATAGTGGCCGACCTCGTAGTCGGCTCTAAACATTGAACATACCTCACTTCGGCTTGGGTCAATTAATGGTTTAGGCTAACTGATGGGTCACTTTTATGCGATTAGGTCCTCTGTGCTGCGTACTGTTTCTTTAAATCGTCTTGGATCTTTGATATCAACTTAATGTTGACCTTTAAACATAACTCAGGAATAAGGTAACAAAAATATTGAAAATAAAGACATTTTAAAACAACGATATATAAAACATAAATCCTTTATTACAGTCGTAAATAATAAATCGATAAAAATATATTCTTAGCCATGAATCACTGCATTTTATTTTCAATCTAGTTATAATATCAAAATATGTTGTTTTTATAAAGTTAATTGAAATATGACAGCAGTTTATTATTACAATTATTATAATAAAGTAATATCGAAAACAGTTATGAAAGATCAATTGAAATAACAATCTCCTTACACTTTCCTATTTTCTTTTTTTATTTCTTTTAAAATCGTGGAAACCTTATAAATTCCTATTTTTCAGATAGAAATTTATTTTAATACAACTACAGGAACTCTGAAGCCATTGCAAAATTCTAATATTTGTCCTTGTCAACATTCGAAATGTAACCAGGCAGTGATGTTTTTATCTCTATAAAAAAGATTGAAGAAAGACAAAAACCAAGCTATTTTGAAATTCAGATTTAATAGCAATTGTTTATTTTGAATATCACACGCTGGTTTTTCAAAGTGAATCGGCAGCGTGAAATGGAATTGTGGGATGACAATATTTTTTGCTTTAGTTTAATACGTGCAAATAAAATGACATACAAAACAGAATTTAAAAGGAACAGCCTGTCAGAAAATTGAAAATTGAATTTAATTTAACAAATATATTATCAATTCAGCTTCTAAATTACTATTGAATATGTGCAGAAAGCTGCATTCAAACATTCTCTAATATAAATTAACTAATGAGTAATTAAAATAATCAAAAACCATTTTTTGTGGACCATGATTGTTGATAAAAACTAATTTTGTATTATATATACATGTATTAACTTTATGAGGCTTATTGTACTAGACTAACACAAAACGTTACCTAGAAATGGCAACTTGGACATTAATTCGCCATGTCTGATTTACAAACGAAACTTTGTTACATTTAATTGCAAAAAGCTTGATATTTAGATGATGATACCCAGGAGAAGAGGTGTCACATGTGAACAAGTAAGAATCTGTTAACTGAAACATTAAATATTGCATGCTTGTCAGTTCACTCATTTTTTCTTGTGTCACAGACTTGAAAAAAAAATACTTGACATTTAGTCACATTCAATACTGGGTATTAATTTCATTACAAGTGGACACAAAAATGTTTTTCCAATCATACTAGGGTTGACAGAAAAGGCAAATGCATGCCGATTGCATTTCAAATACAACATTTTCGTGACTTAATAATCCCCGTCAAAATTGAAATATCCTTTAAAATCAGAATTTTTAATGATAATTTGAATATCAATTCAATAGGATATCAATTATTTATTCGTACAATCCCAAAATAAACATAAATCATAGCCTCTTATTTTCTAATATAATAGGCATAAATAATGTAATTCAGCTATTAGTTTAGGAGAAGGTGTGAGGTATAAAAATAGCTTATCGCCTACGGTACAATGGTATGAAAATAGACATGTGAGTTATATTTTGACAATCTATATCACATACTGTCATGTCGACACATATCGTTTGAAAAAACAATCGATCATTTCCTTATATCTATAATTATAGCTATTTTAGAATGATGGATATACCCGATACGTATGTATTAATTATTTATATTAATTTGCATTTTTGTGTGTTTGCCTATATGGATATATATTTCATATTCATTTGAGAACATATCGAGATGTTTTATGTATCATTTGTAATTAGAACATTGAAACAGCATCGAAATAAACAAGTGCTGATACGTCCAAATAGGTTTCGACCATGTCTGTAACTACTATGTATATTTGTTTCATATGATATTTTGTACAGTGTATGACTTCGTTGTTCATTGCATTCTTTTAAATATCATGTCGTAATTACAAAAAAAATATTGCAATGACAGCTGTCAAATGACATCGCATTTGTACATGGAAAGCATGACAAAATGCTCTTAGTATGAGCAACACAGAAAAACGCAGATTTTAATGTACTAAGTGTATTTACCCTCTATTGTAAGGACGTTTTAAGTGACATGACAAGAAAGTACCTTTATTTTAACAAATTCGATTGTTTGTTTGTTTGATTGGGTTTTGCGTCACACCGACACAGTATAGGTCATATGGCGACGTTCTAGCTTTTCTGGATGAAGAAAACCTCAGGTGCCCTTCCGTGCATAATTTCAGGCACGAACGGGCACCTGAGTGGAACAACCGACGTTTCGTAATACACCGGTCACATATTCACAGAATACGCCCACGGAAGAGCCACGGATTAATTCCGGCATCGTCCGTAGCTACCCGTACTGGTCAGTAGCTCTCCGTATTGTAACCGTAATCAATCGTAGTAGTCCTTGTATATCCGTAGCGATCCTTGACAATTTTTGAACATGCACAAAAATTTGCTACGGAAAATCAACCGTAGCGTATCCCTACTAGTCCGTATTTATCCGGACTGATACGTACTGGTCTGTACGAAAACCGTACTAGTCCGTACTGATTCGTAGTCCACCAACTTGTCAAGGATTTCCACGGTTTGGTACGGAGAACTACGTATGTGTAGGGTTACCCTACGTATAAGGGAAGGTTTTAATAGGGATTAATACAGCATTGTCAGGGAAAGCCAGGATCGTAATATGTTGTAATACGGAGAGGCAAGGATTAGCACGGTCTTATACGGTTTATTGCGTTGCAACACGAAACGGTACGGAATGGTACGGCCCACCACTGTTTAGTACGGATGAATTAAGTATCATGTCCTTTTTCAAGGGTATAAATACTACCTTCTTGGTAAAGACAGACATATTTGCGGAAACATTTAATAAATGGTAATTGCCATTTACTGGCTGCAACTTTATATTGAAATGGCTCAGTATGCGGAGGCAGTGGTCGAGCTGCTTGATGACATGCATAGAAGTAAATTTATATTAATATCGTACTACAATTCATAAGTAATAGAATAACATTTAATGTTACATATTTTACAAACATTGGATCGTGAAATTGGAGTAAATATAAAACGAAGTGTCTCAACAGCCTCGGACGCTGGCCCTTGAGTGATAATAAGATTAATTAACAAGCTTTTTACATATTTTTAAAACATAAACATCACGATAATTAATGTAATTGTAAGATGAACAGCAAATCTTAAAATTAAAAGAGAAGCAGCATTGATCAACATTTTTCATTAATGATTACTAGTCTATATATAATCAGGTAAGAGAAGACAGACGAGATGGTGGACTAGAGATGGGCTTTTACGAAGACCGCTTCATGTTTAGTATGAGGCTCTCATGGCCGAACTTGTTGAGGATCCAGAGTCCTTCAAGAAATTCACTTTAATCGGACCTGGTGTGTCTCGGGGGTCGGACGCAATTAGGCCGAGTCCTTTCCGCCAAAATCACTGAACTCTGCAATTCGTTTTCTAGGTGTTCTTTTCTTTTGAGGCATTTTGAAAATGAGCAAGCAAGAGGTTGTGGACGGATGTATTAGGTCCGTATAGATCCGTGGCAATTCGTTCTTCTACGTATCAATACGTTCTTCTCCGTATCAGACCGTACTTATTCGAACTTACCCGTGCTTATACCGTAGTGTATCCGTAGTGCGTCCGTCCTGATTCGTGTCGCTCCGTATCAAACCGTGTCGGTCCGTAACAATCCGTGTCTCTCCGGGGGCTTTTGGTGGTAAATCCGTCGCACTCCGTACTCCTTCCGTTGTGTTTCCGTACTGGAACCGTAGCGAACTACGAAATTTCACATTTCCGTAGTAATCCGTGAACGTTTAGACCGTAGCTCTTCCGTGGCATTATCCGTGAATATGTGACCGGGGCATAAGGTAACTGGAAAGTTTCCTCACATGATATAATCCAAAGTCCCTGATTCGAACCCACAGCGATGAGGGGCTCAACTACCTTAACCACTCCGCCACGGACGCCCATATTTAACTTTTATGATTGCGACTAAAACAAAGTTTGATTAAGAGTTAAATATTGACCTTTCTAAAAGTTATGAAATTCAATTTATATCCTGCCCATGTGTCATGAATATTGTATGTGTACTTTTTATAACAAATTGATACCGGAGTCCTACGATGATTTTTTGTCTCAAAAGCTGACATGACTAATTGTTTCTAGGTTGCAATTATATTGAATCAATTACTCATCCATCTGATGAATTATTCAATATAATGGATATGAAAATTGATGGTCGTTTATTGTTGTCATGTCTTCACTGTATTGTTTTTGAAAAAAGATATATTTTGCCAGGATGGTCCACACTTTGAATTGTTGTTAGTTTAGTTTTCATGTAAGATTGTCAAGTAAGATTTTATTCTCAGATTTGCTGCTTTTTTTTCGAAGGAAGTAGAATTTGTTGTCTGTCTTAGTTTTCTTCTTTGCAAACGACTCATATCTTATTTGGCTTATTATCAGTCCATTTGGTGTCTATGTGCTGTATATGTAATCCACACAAATAGTAACATCAAATCAGTGATGACAAAAATCATAAATCAATATTTGTTGAATAAAAATAGAATCTTATTTCTATTAAGAATATAGACATATATCCAGTTCGAAGCTAGAAAAGACGCTCGTGAAGAAAATGCCGTCAAACACAATTTTTTGTAAATCGAGAAGTATGCCATAATAAACCAAACACAATAACAAAATGTACATGCACACACGTTATTAGCTATGAGTGTAAAAAAAACATTGTTATTTGTGCTCGCCCGAGGCTTTAGCAATTGATTTGCATATTCATAAACCTTAATAAGATAAAAGAATGTGATATCGAGAAAAAACCTTCATGTGTACAACACAAATTCATTCAGTTCTCTGTAATATTATGCCAATTGAAGAACTCCAATTTCTATTTTCTATCACTTGACATACACTTTCCCATTTTATGCAATACAAAACAGTGACACTTTTTACAGTTTTATAAAGTGTTCATTTAAAAGTAAAAGAAACATTTTAATAGAACTTTTTTTTTCTTGTTTATACTGTAAGTTTAGATGCAGTTGAAAATTCAGTATTTAACAATAGCTGTACATGTAATAATATAAATCCAAGTAACAAAACAATGGAGCCTTATCCTAAATGCGTGAAGGACAAGTAAACACACTGATGTATTTGGGAGAGAAGTTCATGTACTCCAGTCATTAATTGATACAAGATAATATGTTGGTACAATGGTCATGTGTTCATTTAAGTATTGATGCGACCCATGTGTTTTTTAAATACATAAAGACTTCAACATAGATCATGGTTCTTAAATTATCCTCATTTTTATCCGATTAATTTTCTATTTGAACTGTTATGTGTCCATGTCACGCAAATAATGAATGTTTCATTGCAAGTCAGATGTTGTTTATATATTTTATATATGTTCCATTTAATTTTAGGATAAAACCATCAATTTAAGTTTCATAAAGCATGGAAAATCAAACCATGATCACCTATTTGATCCAGATTGGTTTTAATTAACACTAGGCCTGTGGATTAATTGGATTATATTCACAGATACTTCATAGGATTTGGAATATCAGAATCGATGTTTTAGAATTGCTCTTTAAACAAGTGATACATTTTTTACAATATTCAATATTTATCTATAAACAATTTAGAATATTTAAATGAATGTATTCTAGAAATAGTATTCGAGAAATAGTATAAATGTGTGAGATCAAGTCATATTTTTTATTATTATCATCATCATCATCATCATCATCATCATATCATCATCATTATTATTATTATAATTATTATTATTATTTTCATTATAATTATTATTGTTATTATCATTATTATTATTATTATTATTATTATAACTATTTCATTATTATTATTATTATTATCATTATTTCATTTTGCTCAAATAAACTCTGTATAATAATATCATGCATTATTGATAAACTATGAATCTTATCTGTAGTCTTTCATATTATTGATATATTGTCTTTTGGTGTGTTTTTTTTCTCAGGAAAATTGAGTTTTGTAGAGGTTTCCTTGACGTTTTCATTTGTTTTCTACTGTCTTTGGAAATAAGGGTTTACCTTATGTGTGTCATACCACGTATAACTGCGTAATAGAATTGATTATTAAAAGGCATCAGTCAAATCAACAAATTTTCCATTTCAAATTGAATATTAAATTTAATTTTAATATATCTTACATTTAAATAATTAATTTTAAATATACGTGCTATTCAAACAGATATGATTTTATCTTGATTTCTATATTGGAAATCAATCTGCTAAAATAAATACGTCAAAACAAACGTCAAATAAATTGTATTTTATGATATTGTAATGCAAAGAAGAATACGAATTTCTGTCTGGTTGAAAAGTTCCAAGTGTTAAAAAAGGTATATTTGAATGGTTTCCGAGCCTGAAATGTTTCGCTGACTTATATAATCGCTTCTGATCATTTGGATAAGAATATATAAAACATACCACGATTAACAGGAATAATCATGATATTGCAATCTCATAAGGTCATGCCATATGATAACAACAAAGCAATAACGTTCTTTTAAACAAATGATATAAATAAGTCACCAGTATTAAACGGGTTAACATCATAAAATTTTGCATGCCCAAAATAAAAATGTATTAATAAAAATTTAAAGATTGCTGCGTGCTCAAAGGACAAAGCAAAGAGACATTTTTTTTAAAATCTTTACGTTACAAACCATTGCAAATGGCTTACATTAACATTATGGTATATATATAATTATCACATCCTTAGGATATAAGAATTTTGAAATACAAACCATATTGCAGATACTTGTATCTAGGACATGAGTATATAAAATTTGAAATTTAATTTTTTTTTATATTTCGCTGCAAGCAGAACACTTCGAATTTTAGAGATTTGTTCATACCAAAGTACCATACGGAATTCGACTAAATACGATATCATTCTGCGAAAACAGAAATAGCAACAGAACTCCTGAAGCATGCAATGTTCCCTTAAAATAGTCTTCTTTATTCCTGTATGACACCACCCCTATAGGCGTCAATATTTAAATACATTTTATCATCCTGAGTACATTTAAACGAAACAAAAAATTTGGTTTAATTTCAACACGATGTACATAACATTTTATACAATAATGGTATAAACACAAAAGATAAATGATGAAAAACGAAAAGATTCGAAAATATCAAACGCTTATTAAGGTATTCTTCTAACATATAATCTACAATTAATTTTGTAAATCAGATAATAAAGCCCATGAGCTTTCTTACTAAAACTGTTTTAGGAAAGTGGTATGTTTTGGTATGTTGTAATTTTCGAACTAACATCACAAAGTTAAAATGAAAAATATACGTAATCATTGCCGAACAATTGCTGTATCCTTTCTTATTACTAACACATATTTGTAGTAACCTATTGAATCAAATATAAGCCTATATTTTCGATTTCTCCGGAAACTTTATGCGATTGTAATAATATTAAATGAGGAAAAAATTTAATTAGACTTGTATTTAATCTTATCATTTTGAATATCTATTTCTATTTGTGGAGTTATTATTTCGGTTTAAGTGATTATATAGCTTTCATTCCATTTATATTTATCAATTGCATATGCCTTCAAATGCCTATTTATTTATTATTAATCGGTTTCGTTTTCATTTGATGTATACGTTACAAACTCAAGACACATATTTTTTATCTTCGAATCCTTTATAACCTCTTATCAATAAGAAAACCAGAGTGGTTTGAAATTAAACAGAGTACTGAGCAATAGTGTCTTTAACATTTTAAAGTTGTTGGTGGCTTTATTTCACTATTTTGTTGGTTTTCAATCATGAAAATAATTCATATACACAGCCGAGTTCAGCTGAGCTGGCAATCCGAACATAATGAATTATCGTTGTTTCTATGGAAACACATACTCAAATGACATGTAATTTTCCAAATATCGTGGTCTTGGCAACGATTTTGTTATGTTTTATTTTCGAATAAGATTGCTGTCGTAAACATTGGTTGTATTTAATTAAGTACTTTGATTACTTCAAACAAAAACAATATCACGTGTTACTTTTTAGATTCTTAGAAACATTTAAATCTTTGCTTCTTGTTGAAATTAGATATCTTTTTACAAATTTAAGTCTTTATTTGTCTAGTGTATTTGTAAACTAATCTAAAATTATTAGTTTCACAATATATTTGGAGAGGAATTTTCCATTAATAAACATTTTCTTCTTTATGTGAGTCTTCATTAGCAAAATATGGAGAAATAAACAAAGACGATAAACAAAACGGCTAAAAATATTTTTTATAAGATTTAATATTTACTTTCAAATTGGCACAGTCTGCATACATGGAAACATTACAATATGTAGTGATACAAACGACAAATCATGTACACAAACACTTAATTATGTACAACCCTTTCCTTCCATTGTGTAATCAAAATTGAATGTAATTCAAAAATAAAAGCAGAGTGAAAATTAAACAACTGATATCTCATTTTAAAATATCACAAAATGTTCATCTGTGTTATATATACAAGCTTATCACAAACGTTTACGCTGTAATTCAAAGAAATAAATCATTGTAGCATTTATACATTTGTACATTATTATTATAAATCTCAATAAATATTCCTTTAGATGAAAAACTTTATATATCCGGTATACTATATGATATTATAGCCTTAACGTCGCGTTTTATCAGATAACTCGGACGTTGTCGTGACGTCGTTTTCTTTATATATGTATTTTATGACATTTCTTTACAAGGAACATATAACATTATACAATACACAAGAAGTGACAATAAAGAAAAAGACGCTATGACAATGTCCGAGCAATCGATGAAATTCACGCGACGCTAACGCTATTATATCATTCAATTCGTCCATGTTACCAAGTCGGCCATATAATTTTTTTATTTGATAACTTACTTTTCACGTATATGTAGTAACTTACAATTACTTTGATACCCACCCCTTCTTTCATTTTTCCTAAATAAATTTTAATCTATAAATAAATAAATCATAAAACTATTTATCGTTCTTAATGCGGCGTTCACACAGTGCCGAATACGGCTCCCGTTTGAGATCAGACAGCGCTACGACACGAAATGCAAAAAAGTCGGATTACTATCCTCAATGATCTGGAATGTCCTATCATTGTCTGAACGCAGTCGTATATGTTCGTAGCAGAGTCCTACGGATCGGGACTGGTCCGGAGAGGTCGGCCAAGCACTCCCGACAGTTAGGTGCGTCCCGTAACATTCGGGAAACTCGGCCGATCTTGTCTAGTCGGATTACAATCGTGACTTTGTCGTGACAGATTCTGCTGTATCGGATCAAAATCGTAACAATGTCCTCTGTTTTCTGGTCAGTGTCCTGTGGAACGGGCATGATCTGGAGAAATTTTGCATTGTCGTTTCTTGCCGCTTGAGTCATTGTGTCCAGATCTTGCCGAATGCGAACCGTCTTTGCCGAATCCGTATTGGAACAGTTCAGTAATTAATACGAAGTTCGGCAATAATACCCACGTCAGAGTCACGACAATAACAGAACACGATACGACTGAGACCAGACAAAGGCGTATGTAATGTGGTACAGCAGACTGTAATAGGATTGCGTTCCGGCAGTGTCCCGATCATCCCGAATATGGCGACAGTTGTAGGATTTCAGATGCGTGGATTTCCAGATTCGGCTGAGCTGCTCACGTATGGAGTATATATATAACGTGTGTTTGTGTGTGTGTGTCATTCATTGACAGTACTTTGACCGGTCCACCATGAATGCTGCTTGTAGGCGGAGACTTCTGCAGCAAGTTGCTCTCATAGAAATGGAAGAGGAAGAAGACCTTCTGTTTGCCAATAATTATCTGAACAGAAGGGCAATGCGACCCGGTAGAAATAGAAGAAATAGAAGATTCTGGGTCAAGCCCTGGATATACAGAAGAGAGCAGCTCGGCCAGTATGGCACATTGATGAGGGAGCTGAGAGAAGAAGATCCAGAAGCTTTCATCAACTGCATGAGGCTGTCCATGGAACTATATGATAAAGTCCTGGCTCGGATCACATCCCGCATCACCAAACAAGATCCCTGAAGTATGCCAAGCTATAATTGATGAGTACGCTGCAGTGGAATTCGCCTGCCCCACTTTCCCAGCGGAGTGGAAAAAAAATCGCAAATGAATTTCTCCGCAGATGGAACTTTCCACATGTGTGCGGTGCATTGGACGGAAAGCACGTTGCGTGCAAATGCCCACCAAATACCGGATCTACCTACCTATCTACGAGGGCTTCTTCTCCATAGTCCTGATGGCCCTCGTAGATTCGGACTTTAAATGTATTTGGCTTGATGTTGGGCCAGATGGAGCAGCTTCTGACGTACAAATATACAACGAGTGTGAGCTGAAAGAAGTCCTGCAGAACAAAACCATTGGCTTTCCTGATCCTGAGCCACTTCCTAGAGTTGATAGAAATATGCCATACTTCTTTGTTGCTAATAATGCCTTTCAACTGAAAACTGACATGATAAAGCCTTTCCCTTTCCGTAACATGACAGTAGAAGAAAGGATCTTTAACTACAGGCTGTCAAGAGCACGCAGAGTTGTTGAAAATGCGTTTGGCATTTTGGCTCAGAGATTTCAAATACTGTTGTTAACCATGCAGCACACTCCTGACAATGTGAGAATCATCGTACAGGCTTGTATCTGTCTCCACAACTTAATGAGAATACGCTACCCAAACATGAACATTAACCAGGTTGATCGTGAAGATGTCGAGGACGCAAGGATCGTACCCAGAGAATGAAGAATGGGCCAAAACATGCTTGACGTTGTCAATGTTCAGGATGCTAACCGTGTAACAATACAGGACAAGAAGCAGAGACAATATCTCAAACATTATCTTACCTCTGCCGCTGGATCTGTACCGTGGCAGATGAGGATGGTCAACCCTCGCCGTGAATGAAGACCATATAATAAAATGACAGAACACTATGCTAGTATGTGTCACATCTTGTATGTATCATTGACTTTTAATTTAACAGCGGAGTTTAACTTGTGACATAACTTATTGTGAAGCAAAATAAAATATTGTTTAATGTTTATTTAAATTTATTTTATTCATGAATGGGTAACTCCTAGTTTGGACTACTTTATAATTAAAGGCCCGCTGTCGGGGACAGATTCGGTCGTTTTTTACCATGACAAAGATACAAATCGGATCAGAATTGGATTGAGAACGGGATAATCGGGACGAATTCTGCTGGAAGCGGCTTGATCGGGACGCCTCCTGAACAATATCTGATTGTTGTCGTGATTAAATAAATGTTTTTACAAATTTTGATAAAAGTTTGAATTTCCAGTCACGAATGACAGGATCTTGATCAGACTTTTGACACATTTTAATCGGGAATGATCCTATCAAGGACGGCAGTAAAGATCCTAAATGTGTGACTTAGGCATAAATCCGTAACAAAAATGCTACTTTGTGACAGGACTTGGAATATTTAAATATTCACGATGGCGTCAGAGATCCGACAAAAAACAAGAGACCGCCTGAGCAGTTATTTTGTGAAGATTGTTTTTATAAAGTCCTATTATAGATTGAGATTTCTAACAACTGTAAGAAATTTATCAAGTATTCATTACATGGTATGAATTAAGATATTGTAAAACAACACATCCAACATATGCCATTACTGACAATAAAAATCCCATCCTTTTTATCAAAGAGCAATGCAAAACCATACAAATTTATACAAAGAAATATAATAATGCGTTATTCCTGAGAAGTTATGGAACTGACTAATCTTTCAACAATACAATAATGACAACTTTCTACAAGGCATATGTACGTGAAAAATATGTAGTGGAAATGATATTTAGAAAGGAAAATTACATAGCATTGCAGAATATCCTTTTGCAAGTCATTTCGAAGAGTATATAGCTTTATCTTCTGAATTGCTTTATATGAATCATAAACTGAAACATAATCTGGTTTCGATAACTTTATAGCCAATTTCTGAAAGCATGAACATTGTTCGTTAACAAAATACAATGTTCGTGGGCGAAATATACACTAACCAACACAAATATTTTGTCAAAAAATTGATAAAAATCACATTCAATCAATTTGCGTACCATAGATGTTTTATTATGATAATTGGACAAATATGTTGCAATAGAGGCTAGCAAAAGCTAAGGTCAGAACAGAAAGCAAAAAAAAAGAGCATCTGGAAATAAAATGAAATGAAGAATTACTCATTTAAATATAACCTTAACTGTAAAGTATTGTGAATCCAGTTGCTCAAATGTATTCATAGGGTTATTTGTCAAAATGTTTAAGTGACTTGTAACCGATGCATCTACATTTCACTCTAGACATTTTCTGAACAACATATTTCTTTTTGAATAACAGAATGTATATGAAAGAATTTGTTCATTGCATTTTAGTTGCACTTTTTTCTTAAACAATTTTTACTAGTCATTGCACACTATACTCGAAAGTGTACGAGTCAAGTAGGTTGCAATATATTGCAATTTCCATCTAAATTTGACATATTGTACAAAATGAAAGATAACAGACATATGTTGATTCATTTAAAAGCTAAACTGTCTGCCCAGTCATTGAATTTATATGTGTAGTTCTTGCTGAGTTGTTGACATAATTTATCGGTTTCTGGTTGTTTCCATAGAAACGGATTAAAATTAAATGACAAACATTCAGACTGAGCATATCCATCAAGCAGTTTTATCTAAATCAGATTTGCAATCATTGAGAGAATAGTTGCCGTGTATAAAATTTCATTTTTATGTTAAATTGCTTGCGAATATTATTAGTTTCGAAATGAACATAATGATGACTCATAAAGCAATATTTCGTAATAGTGTAGAAAATGGCAGAATACTTATTATGCTGTAACATTATTCCTGGCGTAAACATGTCAGACACAGAGGACTATCATATTTAAATAAAGATGTAGTGTCTGTTGTTAAGCTATGTTATCTACTTTTCACAAACCGCATTGTAGATCTATTTCAGACTTAAGTACCATTTATTAAAAATAAATATCTTTTTATTAAAGATATCATCTTTGTAGGGAGTTTCTGTCATTTAGACATCAACTGGAAACAATAACCATGTTTTCAATGTCATTTTTTAATTAAGGCCCTTAAGTTTAAATTTGTAAATTATGGAGATTATAATTACTAAGTGACATAAAGCAGCAATTCTACAAAAATGAAATGATATCAACAAGAACAAACGTGTCAATGTTTCTGTATTATTGAATAACAAATTCATATAATACATGCGCCGCTTTTTCACTAAACATTCCATGATGACAATCGTATATTCTCATTTTTTTTGGATGTGACTCAATTCAAAATGTTCATATTAGAATAGTTAATGTCTGTTAAAGTCGGTTTAAGGGGTGTAGACGATAAATTGCACATAATTCAAGCATTCATGAACTGGACCAGCCAAACCAAGTCCATAACATTTTTAATATTTTTGGCGTTCAGTGTTGACAATTTAAGGTAAAAGTAGTTCAAAATTGAATGCTGACCTGTTATAAATGAAGTATTTTTTGTACAAATTTATAACTCTGAGTAGAATAGTTAAGTCGTAAAGTTTCCTTGATTTAAAGTCACTTCAGTGGTCAGTTTTCGTCACCAATTAAGTTTACAAGTATAAGCTTTAATTTGTTATTTGCGTCTGGAAATTATAGGAGGGTATACGTTCAGTGATCGTTGCTTTTCTGCAATTTGAGAAATGTATAGTTTTAAATGTGATTGAACATTTAACTCTTTTACTTTTTCCTTAAGATATAATATCTGATAATTTCTGTCCAACTTTATTTGATTTGTTTTTGTTTTTAAATTAGATTTTATGTTTTGTACTTAAATGTTTTTTAGCAAATTGATATTTATTTGTATTTTGTGTGAACTTGAGAATGAACCACTTGAACTACATGTATGTGGTACAAATTTATATAATATATATAACTTTATATAATGCTTATAAATCATAATAATATATGTTTCTGTTTATCAAACATTCACTGACTCCTATAAATACTATTTGAATTTAAGACATCAATCCTCTTAAAGTATTTATGCTTATAATCTTGTAATGACTTTAAAGAAGTATCATGTTTGCAAAGAGTCGCGATTAAAAATATCCATACATATAAAACCAATATATTCACGCGCGACTAAGACGGAAGGGTAATAAACTTGGAAACTTTGGAAATCACACATATTAAGACATAATGAAATTCAACACAGTTGTTCCAGAATTCGAGAACGATTGTCTATAGTCAATATAGATGATTCTTTCGACATGCTCATATACTGAAGCAAATACCAAATCAGTCAAAGAAATCCCGATTAACGCAAGACATTGTTTACTAAGAATTGACGAAAATGCCAATGTTTGTCTCTCGGCGATGACATGACCTACTAAGACAAACAAGCTTAGCAAGTTTCAAGTTTCAAATTAATTGGGAAAATCAGCAAAACAATTGCCTTTGGCCATTTACAAAATAATTATGTGAAGTATAACTAAGATAAGCAATACTATTAACACTTATATAATACACAGATTAGATTTATGAAGCAGCTTTAATTTAAAAGTATTCTTGCGTATTTCATAAGCTTCTTGTACATTTCTTATACAGTTTTGGATATTGTTTTTCTTAATTTTTAAAAACAAAATGGCGTAGAACATATCTACTAAGGGCCGAGAAACATACTCTTATCATTAGAATTACGAATATCAGCATGATATAGAAAAATGATATTCAGTTCCGATAACGTTTTGATTGCACATTTTACGTGACATGTTTTCCTTCTTTTGTATATGTGAAGCTCAATTTCAATATAATGTGAACAAGGTCCTCTTAACAACAGGTCAGCTTACCGGTATGTCATTCTATGTTTAAACTTTACGCCTACGCCACTGACAGTTATTTTTTCTTCTTTTTCTTTGGGCGTTCTAGACAGTATGACAATAAAATACAGAATAACAAAATTAATGATTTCGTATAGTTATACAATTTAGTGTACAAGATTACAACATCGTTATCTAGTAATAACGAGATAAATCTGATCTGTTACGACTTACATTATCGAATAATTATCTTGAAATAAGAAGATTAATTTGTCCGAAAATTTTACATAACAGTTATTGTTTTTGCTGTCATAATTTTTGTATCTCTCAAAGTGTTAATTCAAAACAGATTAAAATATTGTAAAGGCATTGGTATGCATACCTGTTTAGTTGTAAACGATTCTTTTCTACAATATACGAACTAGTATCCGAATAATGGTACGTTAGGTGTCAGATTAAAGGTATTAGCTTTTAAAATTAATTGTTTCTTTTTATTTCACAATAATGACGGAATAAAGGACCTAATGTTTCAAGTGTACTGGTCGGTTTCAGAAACGGATTCGAAAGTGTTTCAACAAGCTTATAGTTTCAAACAAGAAACTAAATCCATATTAAACTAAAACGAAGTTTCATGTTTTTCTAATAGTGTTAATAAACATCGTGTCTTGCATATTAAGGAATATATTGTGAGTGCAATATTGTCAGAAACACTGCCATCTCAGTTCACCGTATTATCAAAGGTTTATGTGTTAACTGTCTCCTTGCTATTGTGACCCAATTGGTTTTCCATGACAAATATTAAAACCTTTAAGCGTTATAATTATTATGTTTCAATCATCACAGTTTCCTGAACTACAACAAATTATGTAATAACATCATTGGATGACATTTTATGAATATATCAGACGTCATCAGAAAAGATAACATTGGATTGAGATTCAAAATTAATAGTGAATGTCATCATTTAAATGTAGTTTTTTTAATGATTCAAACAATGTACAATATTAAGAATATCATTCATTTACAGATTTTGAAAATGAAAGTGCATCAGTACATGATCAAAATTATTTGCTTAAATGATTTTCTCACTTACAAATCTCGGTATATTGCTTAGATACATCGATCGATTCCCCTCTGGCAAATCCATTTGCTTCCTCGGAAATGAATTCATTATTCATTTCGCTTACAAGCCTTAACAATAAACCGGGCGGATATAATTTTTCATACTGGCAGTTAAAGTATGCCATAACGGCGTCGTAAAAATATCTTCTTCATCATCCCATTTTCAAAAGATGATAAGTTACAAACGATTTTGTAAAGTTTCCACTGGTATTAAACAATGAAGTTTTTACATAATATTAAACAAAGATTGTTTTGCCATTCCGAAAGTCCACCTTCACGTGGTATAATTTAAATATTTGAAAAGCGAATTCAGACAACAAAATGATAGCAGATTAAGACGTAATGATATGATTCAAATGTATTGTAAAGTATTTTCGTCAATTTTATATTAACCCATGAAAGCATATATGAAAAAAAGTTGACAGTCTGTTGCCTACCCTTACTCACCAACACACTTTGCTGTATATACAACATGTACAAACAATATATATTGTACATTCATGAATGTTCTTCCTTGCCCATGCCCTGTAAACTCATATTCGCTTATGGCCATGTTCAAAGCAATCAAAAACTTGGTCACGTCCTGTACGTACGGGATGTCCCAAACCTGTCTAGGTCATATCCCTTGAGATCATGTATACTAATCTCAAATTAGCATTGACCCATACAGTTGGATACTATATACTATATACCATAATGAAGATGTCAATTCGTGAGTGAATTTTAATATTCCCTTTTTATAGTGCATTATGATATATTTTATCAATGACATAGATGAGACTATAATAAAGAATAAAAAAATAATGTTAACAATATATAACATCTGTTCCCATCAAACAATGCCTTGTTTTACCTTGTTTCTATAAAATGTTGTTTTGTTGTATTAACAGAATGTCCATACACTTGCTAGATTGTAATCGAATCCTTTTTGTTAAACAGCATATTAATCTGGCAACATACTTTGTTCCAAGCACACTAAGTACATATAAAACAAAGAAGAAAAAAAACTGAGTAAATACTTAAATCTGGTATATTATAAATCCTTATTACTCAAAAGTATACAACAATTCAATACCAGCAGACTATAACATTTGTTATTATTATTCTGACCAGTATTTTTTTAGAACATATTAACATGGATACAGTTTATTATCAAAACAAAAATGAACATTTATAAACATGACTTACATTTTTGTTATGACTATCATATGCCTGCAACTCCTGTCGTAGCTTGTTTCTTATCACACCTGCAATGTTCTAATTAATTTAACAAATCATTAAGTACTGTTAAGTTGTCTTGTAAATCATCACAAAATAAATTGATTGAATAAGACAATATGAAAATTTGTCCTCCATTGATGCTAGAAATTGATATATTACTGTGACGTTTGCCCTGAATGTAATTTTAGTAAAAAATCAGTAGTTTAACAATTATTTTTCACAAAGATATACTATCAGTACATCTGCACTTTATTTTTCCTCCTATCAGCAAACTATGCATGATGTATTTGTTGCCTCATCTGTCTTACATGTACATATTATACTTTGAAAAATAATACAGTTTATAAGCTGAATTAGGATATATTTAGAAAACATTTTGATATAGGCAATGTAGTGTGTCGTTTCATCTCTGTTTAATTTTATGTTGTTACTGGCTAAAGGTCAATATATATTGCATATCGGAATTTTAGTGTTGTTCGTACATATCTATAATAGGTTTAAAACGAAGGATACACCAAAGCGACAGTTTATAATGTAATGTGTACTGGTTATTGTGGATAAAGGATGCATGCAATTCAAGAATAAGTAATCCGTTTTTGAAATATATACACTTTTAAACACCACCCACGATATAACTGAGTATAAGGAATTTCTTCAGACTTCTTTTCACTCTTTCAGATGGATAAATATGTACATAAGTCACTTTGGAAAAATCTTTATAATACTTACCGGCAGTGGAAAAATTTATAAAATTATTTATCTGTTGTACTTTTTGGTTGACACGAATTTCATAATTTTCCATAGAATCTGATGACAGAACAATACATGATCAATTTCGTTATTCAATTATGGTTTTCGTTTTTCAGAAGAAATTGCAGAATCCTTGTAAAATTCCAATTTGTGGGAGAAAAGACTGGATCATTACAAGTAATGAGAATTGGAAGCCAATGAAGTAATTTTTTTTTCAATTCGTTTTTGTCAGTTTTCATGTTTTCAGTGTTGTTTTATGACTAATGATCTGTGCGTAGCGGCGTTTGAGAATTTATAAATTGACGTTGTCATCAGTTTTCATCGTTTTTTGTACATAGGTCCCCATGTTGGATAGATATATAATTTACATTAGTTTACTAAATCAAACGTCACGACAAGGCTTACATTAAAATTATACAACGATGCTCAACGCATTATATAAACATTTATTTGTTTTTGGCATTGGAAGTATTTCATTGAGATTATAATAATAGACAAATTTATAAAGTTGATATTTCTTGATTCAGAACAGTTTGGACATTCAGCATAGTTACATGGACATTTTGTGATACTTTAAAATGTCGCTTGTATATTTTTCATCAGAATATGATTTTCAAATTTTCTTTATCCATTTTTTGTGTTTTTTTTTGGAATTAGCATTCTCATTTTTGATTACACAATGGAAGGAAGGGTTGTACATAATATGGTGTTTGTGTACATGATTTGTATTGTTTGTATCACTATATATTGTAATGTTCCATGTATGCAAAGGTAAATATTTAATTTTAATAAATTAAAATAAATCTTTTTTAGCCGCTTTGTTAATTGTTTTTGTTTATTTCTCCATTTTTTGCTAATGAAGACTCACATGAAGTAGAAAATGTTTATCAATGGAAAATTCCTCTCCAAATATATTGTGACACTAATAATTTTAGATTAGTTTACAAATACACTAGACAAATAAAGTCTTAAATTTGTAAAAAGATAACTAATTTCAACAAGAAGCAAAGATTCAAATGTTTCTAAGAATCTAAAAAGTAACACGTAATATTGTTTTTGTTTGAAGTAATCAAAGTACTTGATTAAATACAACCAATGTTTACGACAGCAATCTTATTCGAAAATAAAACATAACAAAATCGTTGCCAAGACCATGATATTTGGAAAATTACATGTCATTTGAGTATTTGTTTCCATAGAAACAACGATAATTCATTATGTTCGGATTACCAGCTCAGCTGAACTCGGCTGTGAATATGAATTATTTTCATGATTGAAAACCAACGAAATAGTGAAATAAAGCCACCAGCAACTTTAAAATGTTAAAGACACTATTTCTAAGTACCCTGTTTAATTTCAAACCACTCTGGTTTTCTTATTGATAAGAGGTTATAAAGGATTCGAAGATAAAGAAATGTGTGTCCTGAGTTTGTAACGTATACATAAAATGAAAACGAAACCGATTAATAATAAATAAATAGGCATTTGAAGGCATGTGCAATCGATACATATAAATGGAATGAAAGCTACATAATCACTTAAACCGAAATAATAACTCCACAAATAGAAAGAGATATTCAAAATGATTAGATTAAATATAACTCTAATTAAATTGTCCTCATTTAATATTTTTACAATCGCATAAAGTTTCCGGAGAAATCGAAAATATAGGCTTACATTTGATTCAATATGTTACTTCAAATATGTGTTAGTAATAAGAAAGGATGCAGCAATTGTTCGGCAATAATTACGTATATTTTTCATTTTAACTATGTGATGTTAGTTCGAAAATTACAACATACCAAAACATACCACTTTCCTAAAACAGTTTTAGAAAGAAAGCTCATGGGCTTTATTGTCTGATTTACAAAATTAATGGTAGATTATATGTTAAAAGAATACCTTAATAAGCGTTTGATATTTTCAAATCTTGTCGTTTTTCATCATTTATGTTTTGTGTTTATACCATAATTGTATAAAAATGTTAATGTACAACGTGTTAAAATTAAAACACATTGACATTAAACCAAATTTTTGTTTCGTTTAAATGTACTCAGTATGATTAAATGTATTTAAATGGGGGTGGTTTCATAGATTAATAAAGAAGAATATTTTAAGGGAAGATTGCATGCTTCAGGAGTTCTGTTGCTATTTTTTTCGCAGAATGATATCATATTTAGTCGAATTCCGTATGGTACTTTGGTATGAACAAATCTCTCAAATTCGAAGTGTTTTCTACCTTATTTCTGTTTGCAGCGAAATATAAAAAATATAATTTACATTTCAAATTTTATATATTCATGTCCTAGATACAAGTATCTGCAATATGGTTTGTATTTTAAAATTCTTATATACTAAGGATGTGATAATTATATAATTACCATAATGTTAACGTAAGCCATTTGCAATGGTTTGTAACATAAAGATTTTTAAAAAATGTATCTTTGCTTTGTCCTTTGAGCACCGTGCAGCCATCTTTTAATTTTTATTCATATATTTTTATTTTGGGCATGTAAAATTTTATGATGTTAACCCGTTTAATACTGGTGATTCAATAATATCATTTGTTTAAAAGAACGTTATTGCTTTGTTGTTATCATATGGCATGACCTTATGAGATTGCAATATCATGATTATTCTTGTTAATCGTGGGATGTTTTATAAATTCTTATCCAAATGATCAGGAGCGATTATATACGTCAGCGAAACATTTCAGACTCGGAAACCATTTAAATATAACTTTTTTTCAACACTTGGAACTTGTCAACCAGACAGAAATTCGTATTCTTCTTTGCATTACAATATCATAAAATACAATTTATTTGACGTTTGTCTTGAATTATTAGCAGATTGATTTCCAAGATAGGAATAAAGATAAAATCATATCTGTTTGAATAGCACGTATATTTAAAATGAATTATTCAAATGTAAGATATATTAAAATTAAATTAAATATTTAATTTGAAACCGAAAATTTGTTGATTTGACTGGTGAATCTTAATAATCAATTTTATTACGCAGTTAAACGTGAAATGACACACACAAGGCTACCCTTATTTCCAAAAATAGTAGAAAACAAATGAAAACGTCAAAGAAACCTCTACAAAACTCAATTTTCCTGAGAGAAAAAAAAACACACAAAAAAACAATATATCAATAATCTGAAAAGCTACGGATAAGATTCATAGTTTATCAATAATGCATGATAGTATAGTTTCAGCAAAAAGAAATAACAATAATAATAATAATACTAATAAAATAATAATTATAATCATAATAAAAATAATAATAATAAACATAATAATAATAATAAAAATAATAATTAATGATTATTATAATAATAATAATGATGATGATGATGATGATGATGATAATATAATAAAATATGACTTGATTTCAATCTCGAATTCCCTCATTTTAATATTCTAAATTGTTTTTACTCTTGAATATTGTAAAAAATGTATCACTTGTTTAAAGAGCAATTCTATAACATCGATTCTGAAATTCCAAATCATATGAAGTATCTGTAAATATAATCCAAATAATCAGCAGGCCATGTGTTAATTAAAACAAATCTGGATCAACCAGGTGATCTTGGTTTGATTTTCCATGCTTTATGAAACTTAAATTGATGGTTTTATCCTTTCTTTTTATCCTTTTTATACACTTCATTTTCTCCCTTTCATACTTACTATACACTTTATAGTACTATCAGTTTTTCTTAGCACTCATTTTCTTCTGTCAAAATTTTTTATAAAAAGATCTTAAGATACAAATATACTTTTCATAATTTGATAACATTGATTTGACATTATTTTTTATGTATTCAATTACATGTACTATGATTTGAATGTTTGTATATTATGATTGAAAAATAAAAGAGAAAAAAAAACATATTATCTTGTATCAATTAATGACTGGAGTACATGAACTTCTCTCCCAAATACATTGGTATTTACTTGTCCTTCACGCATTTAGGATAAGGCTCCATTGTTTTGTTATTTTGATATCTAACATTACATGTACAGCTATTGTTAAATACTGAATTTTCAATTTTATCTAAACTCACAGTATAAACAAGAAAAAGACTTAAGTAAAATGTTTCTTTTACAATTAAATGAACACTTTAAAAAACTGTACAAAGTGTCACTGTTTTGTATTGCATAAAATGAAATAGTGTATGTCAAGTGATAGAAAATAGAAATTGGTGTTCTTCAATTGGCATAATATTACAAAGTACTGAATGAATTTGTGTTGTAGGTACATATGAAGGCTTTTCTCGATATCACATTCTTTTATCATATTGAGGTTTATAAATATGCAAATTAATTGCTAAAACCTCGGGCGAGCACAAATAACATATTTGTACACTCATAGACAGTTAACAGCGTGTGTGCATGTACATTTTGTTATTGTGTTTGGTTCATTATAGCATACTTCTCGATTTACAAGACATTGTGTTTGACGGCATTTTCCTCACGTGCGTCTTTTCTTTGCGCGTTGATGAAAACAGTCCAATGATGCTGTAATTATCTGAGTGATTAACATTTTTGTGTGAGTGCACCATTTGTCACCCACAATTGAAATGCCATACACACATAAAATATACAAATATGTTAAATTATGTTGTTCCATTCAGATACGTATAGACTATGTCTGTATTTTATATGATATGTCTTTTTCCATGTTATATGATATATTGTGTGATTCAATTGTTCTTCATTTTATAGACTTATTATTAGCTTGTCAACACTGAATAAATGGATATATGTCAGCTGTAATAAATAACAACTATTTTCAACAACAACTACTATTATCATAGTGATGTTCAATGTTCATATACCGCTCGGGATAGACCTTTGTAAACAATGCAATTCAATATATTTTTGTCCATTTGTCATGGGTATTGTATGTGTATTCATATAGTCCTGTCATGTCGTTTTGTCTGACAACCTGATACATAATCACGTAGTTCTTTATATAACGTTTCAATTTTCTGATGAATAATTTAATATAATAAAAGATAATAATAACGGTTGGTTTTTTTTCTTGTCAGTTTAGACTATATTTAGGTCTACGTTTGTATCTACACGTGATTGGCTAAATTGTGAATATTAAATGTGTTAAGGTTCAATATTGAATTTATCAAACGAGTTGAATAAAATCATATTATTCGAGCCTCTGGCCATCATAATACTATTTTTTTTCAATATTTATATTCCTAGTTCAATACATTTAGTACTACTAAACCTTCACGAAATTTCAATATAAAATTCGGTTTAAATCGCAAAGGTCTACGTAAAAAAAGTTTTTTTGTTTGTTAAAACCATCATGTTTTATAATGTCGTGTAAAGATACCATTTAGCGTGCTTTAACGCTGTTTGTAGCACAAAATTGAGATCTAGTCAAAATATATGTACGACCGAGCCATACCATTTAGATAGAGTCGCAAAGGTGGGATGTGATAAAGTGTCTGTTCCTTTGTCAAGAAGGATTGTCACTATTTTGTACTGATTAAGATATTGACATTCCTTGTCCCGAGTACCTTTCTGCCGCCCCAAAAACACAACAAAATACATATGTATAGTTTAATCTTGTCCGTATTCAGTCAAATTGAGTGTGTGACAGTGGTATATGATTTTGATATAATTCTATTTCTATTTTTAATGTTCTCATCTTGTTTAAAAAGTAATAACGTGAAATGTCACAATTAGGGACTTCTGTTTATTGTTAACAATAAGTAGATAATATTCCTTGGAAAAAAATAACATTACAAATGTATTTCCATTGTTTCCTTACGATTCACTCTGTAAATAAGAAAACGGTGCATTTGACATTGCTTTTATATCTGAGATCCCATTCAACTTTAAGTCAATTAACCTCTATTTTGACAGTAATATTATAAGATGACATGAAAAAATCAGCTATTTGATATTTACAGACGGTCTGCTTAAGACAAGTCTAAAAAGAAACTTATTTTAAAGGCACTTTTATTTCTTGTATTTATCAATTACCCTGTGGAGTTATTTACATCTTTTGAGATCAGAAAAAAATCTCTGAATAATTGTAGAAAAAGTGGTTATGGAAAATATTCCATTAGTGGCGGAAATATTTTCTAATGGGTAAAAATGTTTTGTAAAAATCTAAGTTATTTGATTATTGGCAATGCAGAATGCATGTATATCGAAATATGTTTTATATTCTTTCAGTTAGTTGGATAGCTTCCTCACAGATATAGAAGTGGTTTAAAAGTGGTTAACGTTCAAAATATTTGAGATTAAAATACGAAGACTATTCATTATTATTAGAGTAAAACAGGTAAGAAATCTTAAAAGCAAACATATTGACCTAGACCATTTCATGTAAAACATGAACAATATCTCTTACTGAAACAGTCACAAAGATCTGTAAAAGACGCATCCACTGCATATTTTGATTTCCGAATGAGAAAAATAATTACCAATATAGCATCTTATTTAATCATGTACATAATTTTGTTTGTAAAATATTTTTGTAATTTTAAACAATGTTAAACAAACACACAAAAATAGTTTACAGATAGAGGAAATTATAATGGATAAACAAAGAAAATAAAATAAATGGAGAGGGTTTTTTCCTGTCAACGTGCTTTATAGTATATACATAACAATTACCTGAGTTATAAAATTTTACAAAAAAATAAAAAATAAAAATAAAAAAAAATAAAACAATAACAAAATAAACAACATTGGATTCTATCAGCCATTTACAAGTCTATTTAATAACATTAGCAACAAAGAACTACTACCATAACCTATTTTAATCTTGTGATTCTTTAATATGTTTTCATTAACGTTATTGCAGTGCACTCGTAAGAGTTTACTGCTCTGATTGGAACATTTAACTGGTTTCTTATTTCTATGATTGCAGCCTGTAGTCCGCTTCTTCGTCCGGGATATGTCATGATAATTAATCGGATAGAGCATTGTCGAGCACCTGAGGAAAATTACTTTTAAATGGAATCGAAATAATCAAGGCATCTCACAAATGTTTTCTCAATTTGTCAAATAATTCCGAGTTGCTATCAATGGTCGTATAAAAGGTATGGTAAGTGAATGCAGTTGTAAGGTATTAAAATGTTATGTGTAATAATTATAATAGATGAATTGGAATTAGACTTAGTTTATTTGAGTGTTTACTTGTTTGATTGTGTGGTTTTTTGTTTGGTCATTTGGCGAAGTATCAGAAACGATGAGTTTGGCTAACCTCGGGTGCTTACACATCGGGTCAAAATCACATTATCTGATGTAGCTTAGAGATGCTTAGACTCCAGTTTTTCGAACCTATTTAGTCGCCTCTTGCGATCACGCTGGGATAAATGCCGGCTGTAGTTCTTATTAAAATGGAATATTTGAATATCAAATTATCAAATTATGGTTCTGTGAACAAAAAATGTTTCAAAATAACCACAAAATTACTGAAATGATGCAGTGTTTATATGTATGAACAAAAACCTGACAAGTTCAAAAAATGGACATTACTCTATGAGTTAGTTTTGTTCAGACGTTTAAACAAAAATTGTTTAAAAATAAAAAAGTACTGTTTTTTCTGTTTTGTGCCCCTCAAAAACTGAATTAATTACTGGTTGTTTTTTTTTCCAAAGAAATATCTCCGAAACTGCCCCTCCCAAGGACACAAGGACACTCTGGAAAATCCTTTTTATTCTGAAAGCAAATGAATGCCTGAATTAAATTTAAATAATCATCATGTTTTGGTTCATGCATAAATATTCAGCAGGAATTACACAAACGAATCAAACATGTTACAATAGATTGTCATTCCCTATAATACTTTAATATAATTATTTTAAAAAATTGAAATACTATTATACTCATAAATAGTAGCTTTTAACTTCTAAAATATCTGCCAGAATACTGAATTCAATATCTGCAAGTTTTATCATCAAATTGACATATTGGCCTTTGATAGTTTACATAGAAACGATGGAAATTTAATAACTGTCATCGTTTATGAACATATGCAAGTCTTTATTTAGACCAGAAAGCCCATTACGAGATTGAATGTACATAGATTAAGTATGATTTCAATTGCTTGAAAATATTATTGGTATCGGAATTAAAATAAAATACCAATTTAAATGGATTTGATTACAAAGTTCTGACTTTTGTTAAATTAACATTATAAAAATTCCTTGCTTTAATAGCATGACAATAGTTCTAATGTTACAACTTATTATAAAAATGATTAAAATAAATATTTCATTCCATATAACTGAGAAAAAACACAACATATGTATGCATGAGTACACGTTAAATATATATTTTTCCAATAGACTTCTATTAAGTCAATTCATTTGTGTAAAAAACTTTTAAGGCAAGCATAATGTTACAATTTGCTTTTTGTTTCAATTTTATTTCAATTAAACAAATTGGCAAGAATTTGTGCTGTTGTTATAAGAATTGTGCCATATTGTCGATGTTCTTCTTGTCTTTGATACGTGCGTATTTGCTATTTTGTAATAATATAATATTATAACTATATATAACTTGTTTAATTGTCTTTTTACTTACTTGTCAAATTTCTTTACAAACTGGCATATAAAATCACCATTCTATGTCGTGTGCCATTTGATTATTCAATGATATTTTCATCTTTAAACCGGGTCTCAATCTTTACAAACTTTTTGGATAAACCATCTAAACCATATACTGTTTACTCCAGAAAGTATTGTCTTATATTTTTTATCATCAAGGCCTTTTATGCCTTTACAGGTATTACCTCGACAGGTAACAGTTGTTATACGCATTTCTCCGTTGAGCATTGTATTTCATTATATGTTTACAGTTTATGGCAGAAACTGTTGTCAATGTGTATGTTTATGTCGTCATTTACATGTACATACACAGATGAAAGGAACATACGACAAATAGTTTGGCAGAAAATGTATTTCTTGAAATTTGGCTAATGAACTGTTAGCTTAAGTTGAAATGAACGCAAAAAATAAAAAGTAAATAAATAAGTGAATGCATTTGTGAGCTATCTAATGAGTTAATTTTAACTTCCCAAATATCTGCAGGATATCAGCAAGATTTGTCGATTGTGACATAACTTTCGGTTTCCGATTGTTTCCATAAATTTTAAAACAGATTAAAATCAAGTCAAATCACAGTCTTCGGTTTCGTGACAAATCAGATTAGACATCAAGTATTTGTTACTTAAAACCATATAAAACAAGTAAAGCATATTAAGTTGTATTAAATATATTTTTACTATATAATAGGTCTTGCTTGCATTATAAGTATGGATTAAAAATGTACAAGGAAGTTCATTGTTTCATATTTTTATATAATTTATACTGAATTGTTTTGTTTTTTTCTTGCATTAATTGCTTGATCTAATGATTTATTTTACCTCCCACAAGCATTTGGGATTTTAATTAGTTAGCAGGCATATGATGACCCACTTTTGTCTTAAATAGGTCAGTTACTTACCCAATATTTTCTCAAAATTATATAAATGACTGGCTGGCATTTAAAGAAATAATATATTTTTGACAATTAGTGTCTTCAATAGAATTTCAAATTTTAATAAATATTTACTTCTTTATTTATATAAATGATTTTAAAGATCCTGTAACACATTTTTTCATGGTTTTATTTCATAAATATGATGCTCAAATTAAGATTTGTCAATATTGTGAGTTCAAAAAAGCATTTTTTATAAAGATATTACCGAATTTAACATTTCATTTAAATAAAGAGAGATAATTTGAAATTATTTTCTAAAAATTCTTAATCAAATTTTCCAATAAGAAATGAATGCATATAATTTATTGATTAAATTTAATGTGCACAAATATTTGCAGTACACATTTAACATATTATTCGACGTTTGAAAATTATTTAATTTGCATAATTATATACATATATAATTTTTGCAAGTGTGGTATACACACAGTAACAATATCAATTACAAAACATACAGGATCTTTAACATACTGTCAATGACAATACTTATTTCCCTTTACACCTTGTTGAAATAATTTATTGGACATTAGCTTGTCAGACTATAAATGTGCTTTCATGGTACAAATGCATGTCGTTTTGTATCAAGCAAAAGATTCATTTGGATACTTCTGATTTGATTTTCATAAATATATGTACTAACTAAAGAAGTTTACAAAGCCAATTTTACCCTACAAATCAAACGTCTATCAGGAAAATGAATCTAAGTAAAGAAGGGATGCCGGTGAAAAAAATCAATCACACTAAAAAGTTATAGGGGTTATTTAGGGTTACCAAATAAAATGTAATGTAAATCTATCAATTTTCGAATCGATGTTAAAAACAAATTGCTGAAAAAAGTATACAGCTTCATATAATTAACTATAATATTGTGCTGCTATTTTAAGTTTGGTGTTCATGTGCCATTAGCTTCTATTAAATATTCAAGATATTTCTTTTTATATTTTAAAGTTTTTCCTGAAATATCCATTTTTTCAAAATTCAAACGCAGTACATATATTGCTTATACACTTAAAAGGGACTCCACTTGTGGCTTTTTTTACATGACGGGCTTAGGAATATTTTTCCGAGATTTATATTCTATTTGATATAGGTCTGGGTAAAATTATTTGTGCGTGAACATTCAGATCTTATCCTTTACCCGTTTTTCAAGAATCGCCTTTTTACTGTGC
Source organism: Ruditapes philippinarum (assembly GCF_026571515.1). Taxonomy (NCBI): domain Eukaryota; kingdom Metazoa; phylum Mollusca; class Bivalvia; order Venerida; family Veneridae; genus Ruditapes; species Ruditapes philippinarum. The sequence continues at coordinate 73,580 of NW_026855991.1, forward strand.
AAAATGATTCAAAAAACGGAAAGCGTTACAACGTTTCAACACAAAATTTCCTAGGAAATCAGGTTTCAATTGAATCATGATCATACATCTTTGTTCTATGTTTAAAACTTTCGGACCTCAGTGGAGCTCCTTAAAAGAAAATTTTAATTTTTATCATATTATAATCACAAATATGAAAATGAGATCATACAAAGCACAATTTAATGACATAAATAATCAGAAAAAAAAACAACAATTTACATTCAGTTGGTTTATTTGTGAAGCCACAAATCATAATCAACTTCACAACTTGACTGGAGAATGAATACTGAAACGCAACCGATTGTTTAATAACGTCTGCAACGGTTTTTGGAATATGTTTATATAAGATTTAATTAAGGTCTTATTTTAGAAATTTGAGTGATATCTTATAGTAAATATTACTATATTTAGGAACTGTAACAGCGGAACATTAATAACTATATAACATCGTCTGCAATTAGTTTCCACTTCAGCCGGTTGCTTTCTCAGTTTGTTTTTAGGTATAGCAAGCACAATATAATGAAATGATATATATAATGATAAATGACAAAAATGGATTGAAATGCATAATACAGTAACACACAAAATGTTATATACATTTTGTATTTTTTGGAATTGTTATAAAAAAACAACTAGTATGCAGAAGTAACGATCACTTTTATTCCTTTAAATTATTATGTACATGTATATACGTATCACTATGCAACTGACATCAAGAGTTTTGTTATAAAAAACAACTAGTATGCAGAAGTAACGATCACTTTTATTCCTTTAAATTATTATGTACATGTATATACGTATCACTATGCAACTGACATCAAGAGTTGGTTATCATTTAATGGCAACTATGAAAAAAAATAGTTGACCACATGACATCCGGAAGGACCATCTAAATTTCAAAGCTATTGGTCCGGCTTACCACTTGCTAAAAAGTTAGTGTCGAGGCCTGGTATGCAACTGAAATCAAGAGTTGGTTATCATTTAATGGCAACTACGCAAAAGTAATATAAACTATCATGCATATATGCAACTAAAATCAAATAATTGTTACCATAACAATAGAAGCAAATATAACAATAGTAGATGAAGCAAAGGCATGTCAAAAAAATAACAAAAATTAACAACATAAATGAACCAAGTTAAACCAAATTGTGACCGACTGTTTTCATGGAAAACCTAAGTCTGGAAATATGTGCTATTTTATCTGTGTCTGCTATTACATGATGCCAGGCTATATCCTTGAAAACATGAGAAAGGTGTTATAAACTCTTCAAAGTTACATATAAAACGTATCTATTGCATTCAGTCATTGAAAATATTATAAATTATGAAATATTTAAGCTTAATCAGTCATGTAAAATACTAAACGGTTTAGAGGGAAGGCTCATTTGTTATAAAAAATGGCTGCTAATTTATGCTTATAAAGTATCATACGGATAAAAATCTATATGATCGGTAAGTATCGATAACTTTCGATGACTAATGCCAAACCGGGCTAAATACATATGCCACTCATTTTCCTTAAACAAATGTCAGCATCCATAAAAGTAAACATATTCGTTGAAAATAAATGATAATTTATGTCTGTTGGTTGCTTTTTTAGTTTCCCTCAGTTTGATTTCAGGTCAAACAAAACGTAATACGATTCAATGAGAGCAGCATTATACTAAAGTAGTATATATACTTTTGTGATTTTAAGCGCATATAATGTATCTGTTCTGTTTTTTATGTTGATATAATTTAAAGTTCTCACATGCTTAAAGCTGGACTGTACATTTGATACAATATAACGAACGAATACTTTTTTGTATTGAAATCTTAAAGAATTTTAGCTGTATTAAGAAAAAGAATGGCCTATATTTGGCCGTGTTACAAACCCAAAACTCAAATACACATACAATTTATAACATTTAGTTGTTAAACTGAATTCGTTTCTTGAAACATTGTTAATAAACATTTTCTGTAAAGAAAACGAAACTATGATAAGTCATATGCATCAATAGTGTTAATAGTCACCCATCTGTTAACATAAAGCTTACGTAATTACGAATTTAAAGCCTGTCCTTTAAGCTTTTTGTCAGTTCCAATTAGCTTCTCTCTTCTCAAATCTTCCGCTTATGGCGCCGATTAATATTTCACAAAGACCCTTGCTGAATCGGATTCCAGCTAAAACGGGAAAATAGGAGTTAAAACCAATAGGTTTTATCTTAAAATGGAACATTTTAAATTGACAAAATAACAATTGTTGCAGAAAAGTTGACTTTTGTTTTTAAGATAAAAACTTTTATACTGACAGAAAACAAAAAACAGTTGTTGCAGGATCATTGACTTTAGCTACGTAAACGAGGGTTGTCCTAAAAGTTACATTATAATGGAATAATGGAAAAATGAAGCTCACCCTTTGCAGTTTTCTAATGAAATGATACTAGATACATCTGTCGTCGATTTAAGGAACGTCAAGCTAGTGAACAAAATAACACGTTTTGTATACAAAATCTTCAACATTTTGAGGTTTGCCGTTTGAAATTTGAAATTATATAATTTAATAACACTTTATTTCAAGAATAATTTTTGCTAGCCATTGCACATTATACTAGAAGTGCACGAAACAAATAGGGTACAATTTATCGCAATTTCACATCTTTTTGCGATGTATTGTACAGAATGAAAGATAACACAAATAATTTGATTCATTTACAAGCTTAAATGTCTGTGCATAATTATATTGAATTTAAATGTATAGTTTTTGTTGAGTCGTTGACATAACTTATCGGTTTCTGGTTGTTTCCATAGCAACGGATTTAAATTAAATGACAGTATTTCCCCTACAAACATTCAGACTAAGCATTAAGTAGTTGTTATCTAAACCAGATTTGCAATCATTGACAGAATATTTGCAGTGTATAAAATTTCATTTTTATATTAAATTGCTTGCGAATATTATTAGTTTTATAATGAACAAAAATCTCTTAAAGCAATATTTCATATTAGTGTAGAGAATGAGATAATATTTTTTTATTTTTTAATTCTAGTAACACTATTCCTTGCGTAAATTGTCAGACGCAGGTGATTATTATATTTGTCTTCATATAATTAAAAACGATGTTGTGTCTTTTTTAAGCTATTTTGTCTACCTTTCAGAAATCACACTGTGAATCTATTTCAGGTCTATTTTTTACCTTAAATTGAAGGGACACAAATAATAACCATTAAAATATGTATCCTTTAATAAAAATATCATCTTTGTAGGAAGTGACTCTCGTTTAGACTTTGACTTAAAGCTTTAACCGTGGGGTTCAATGTCACTTTTGATATAGGTCCTTTAGTTTAAATTTTGAGCTTAAAAGATTATTACTAAGTTACATACAGTAGACAACGCAACATATATTAAAATGATATTAACAAGCACTTATATGACGTTTTCTGTAATAGAATAACGTTGTATTTTTTCTTATACTTAAAAAAACCTACGCCGCTTTTTCACTAAATGTTCCATGACTTTCACCGTATATTCACATCTTTTTAATTTCGATGAAAGGGTCGTGACCCATAACTTGCACATTATTATTACAACAAGGTCTGCATCAGTTTCAATATTTTGGGTGTTCATTAGGGTTTTATTGCTTACTATTTTTAGGTTAGCAACATTTTCAATATTTTGGGTGTTCAATAGGGTTTCAGTGTTTAGCATTTTTAGGTAAGCAACATTTTCAATATTTTGGGCGTTCAATAGGGTGTCAGTGTTTACCATTTTTAGGTAAGCAACTTTTTCAATATTTTGGGCGTTCAATAGGGTTTCAGTCATTTTTAGGTGAAAGTAATTCAAAGCTGCTTTAAACAGTATTTTAATGTCTTAAATGCAAGAATTTATATATCTAACTAGACTAGTTAAATCGTTTAGTTTCCGTGACTAAGAGCTGCTTCATCGGCCCGTGTTCGTCCCCGTTACGAATGTATAACCAATTAAGTTTCTAAGTATAGGTTTTAATGTGTTATTTGCATCTCGACATTTAAGGATATTCATTCAGTGATCGTTGTTTATCTGTAATTTGATAAAAACCCTTAAGATATACAATTCATGTTACAATTTATTCAATTTGTTCTTGATTTAGACTATAATATTATATTTAATTGTTTTTGGTGTATGTGATTGTGAGCACACAATACTCAGGAAGTTGTCTTTAATTGATCGATATACATACGATTAAAGGCTAAGACACAAATCTCCTTAAAGTATTTAATAAGCGATTAAACATGTTGTTCATGTAATGACAAAAACAATTATGAGTTTTACACATACTCATAATAGAATCTATTCATAGGCGACCTAAACAAATGGATAATTAACTTAGAAATCTGACATTACACGTGGTGACAAATCTAAAACTTGTTTCCAGTATCCGGAAATAATTCTCTATATGAAGCAGTAATAACGCAAATCAAGATAATTCTGTCGACAAACAAGATGCCTATATACTAAAGCAAATACAAAATCAGTCAAAAGAATCCCGATTAATTCAAGACATTATTCACAAACATTGACCACAATGCCAATGTAAGTCTCTCGGCATAACATGAACTACTGCGACAATGTAGCTAAGCAAGTTTTCAAGTTTCATGTTAATTGGTAAAATCAGCAATAACAATTGCCTTTCGATATTTACAACATATTCATGTAAAGTAAAACCAAGCATTTATATTATACAAAGATTAGATTTTGTGAAGCAGCTCTAATTCGAAAAGTATGTTAGCGTATTTCATAAGCTTCTTGTTCATTTCTTTTATAGCTTTATTTTTTTTGGAGACAAAATGGCAAAGAAAATATTTAAAAGGGCAAAGAAAATATCTACTAATGGCCGAGAAACGTACCCTTCATTAGAATAACGAATATCAGCATGTAAAGAAAAATGTTTTTCCCGTTTCAATAACGTTTTGATTGCACAACTTACATATCAACATGTTTTCTCTCTATTATATTGAATCTCTCAAGCTCAATTTCAATATAATGTGAACAAGGTCCTCTTTAAAAAAGGTTAGCTAATATCCATGTTCAAAATTTACGCCTACGCCACTGATTTTTTTTTCAGGTTTTTCTATTATCAAAGCTTACTATATTTACTGTCTCCTTGCTATTGCGGTCCAATGGATTTTCTATGACAAAATTAAATGGAACCCGTAAGCGTCATAATTATTATGTTACAATCATCACAGTTTTCTGAAGTGGAACACATTATGTAATAGCATCAATTAATGGCATTTTATGGATAAATCATGGGAAAAGCTTTGGACTGAGATTCAAGATAAATAGTGAAAGTCATATAAATTATTCAAACAGTGTACAATATTAAGAATATCATTCATTTACAGATTTTGAAAATGAAAGTGCATCAGACAAAAGATCAGTACATGATCAAAATTATTTGCTTAAATGATTTTCTCACTTACAAATCTCGGTATATTGCTTAGATACATCGATCGATTCCCCTCTGGCAAATCCATTTGCTTCCTCGGAAATTAATTCATTATTCATTTCGCTTACAAGCCTAAACAATAAACCGGGCGGATATAATTTTTCATACTGGCAGTTAAAGTATGCCATAACAGTGTCGTAAAAATATCTTCTTCATCATCCCATTTTCAAAAGATGATAAGTAACAAACGATTTTGTAAAAATTCAACTGATATTAAACAATGAAGGTTTTACATAATATTAAAGATTGCTTGGAAGAAATTAATTACCATTCTGAAACTCCACCTGCATCACGCACACGTGGTATGATTTAAACATTTAACAAGCGAATTCTGACAGGAAAATGATAGCAAATTAAGACGTAATGATATAAATCAAATGTATTGTAAAGTATTTCCGTCAATTTTATATTAGTCCGTGAAAGCATTTATGAAAACAAGTTGACAGTCTGTTGCCTATCCTTACTCACCAACACACTCTGCTGTATATATACAAACAATATATCTTGTACATTCATGAATGCAATTCCTTGGCCATGCCTTGTAAACTCATATTCTCTCATGGCCATGTTCAAAGCAATCAAAAACTTGGTCACGTCCCTACATCCAGGTTCTTACATGATCATGTCCCAAACATGTCTTTGTCATATCCCATGCAATTATGTATACTTATCTGAAATTAGCCTTGACCCATACAATTTGATACTATATACCATAATGAAGATGTAAATTCGTGAGTGAATTTAATATTCCTTTTTATAGTACATTATATATCTTTATTAATGACATAAACGAGACTATAATAAAGAATAAATAATAATATTAAACAATATATAACGTCTGTTCCCATCAATCAATGCCTTGTTCAACCTGTAATGCTTCTATAAAATGTTGATTTGTTGTATAAACAGAATGTTTATACACTTGCTAGATTGTTATCGAATCCTTTTTGCTAAACAGCATATGAATGTGGCATTATTCTTTGTTCAAAGCACACTTAGTACATTTAAAATAAAGAAGAAGAAAAAATTGAATAAATACTTTAATATCGTATTATTTTATTATAAATCATTCTTTCACAAAAGTATAAAACAATACAATACCAGGAGACTAAAATATTATAATTGTGTCCAGTATTTTTTAGAACATATTAACATGGATATACTATCAAAACAAAAATGAACGTTTATAAATATGACTTACATTTTTTATGACTATCAAGTGCATGCAACTCCTATTGTAGCGTGTTTCTTATCACACCTGCAATGTTCTAATTAATTCAACAAAGCATTAAGTACTGTTATGTTGTCTTGTTAATCATAACAAATTAAATTGATTGAATAAGACAATATGAAAATGTGCCCTACATTGATGCTAGAAATTGATCTATCACTGTGACGGTTGCTCTGAATGTAATTTTAGTAAAAAATCGGTAGTTTAACAATATTTTACACAAGCATTTTACACAAAGATATACTATCATATCAGCAAACTATACATGATATACGTGTTGCCTTATCAGTCTTATATATGATACTTTAAGGACAAATATAAACTTAATTAGGTTAAAGATAGTAACCATTTTGATTAAGGTGATGTAGTGTGTCCTTTCATTTCTGTATAAATTTATTTCGTTACCAGCCAAATGTCACAATATGTTTTGCCTGTCGGAAGTTTGGTGTTATCCGTACATTTCCATAATATAAGTTTAAAAAGGATACAAAGCGACAGTTTATAATGTAATGTGTACTGGTTATTATGGATAAAGGATGCATGCAATTCAATACATAAGTAATCTGCTTTTTAAATATATACACTTTTAAACACCACCCACGATATAACTGAGTATAAGGAATTTCTTCAGACTTCTTTTCACACTTTCAGATGGATCAATATGTACATAAGTAACTTTGGAAAAGTCTTTATAATGCCTACCGGCAGTGTAAAAAATTATAAAATTATTTATCTGTTGTACTTTTTGGTTGGCACGAATTTCATAATTTTCAATAAAATATGATGACAGAACAAAACATGATTAATTTTGTTATTCAATTATGGTTATCGTCTTTCAGAAGAAATTGCAGAATCCTTGTAAAATTCCAATTTGTGAGAGAAAAGACTGGATCATTACAAGTAATGGGAATTGGAAGCCAATGAAGTAATTTTTTTCAATTCGTTTTTGTCAGTTTTCATGTTTTCAGTGTTGTTTTTATGACCTAAGGCTATTTGTGGTACATTGGCGTCCTGCAAAATGTATAGGGATTAGAATTGCCATCAGTCAATTTCATCCTTTCTCTGCACAAGGTACCCAAAAATATTGAGATGCATTATAATTTCGTATAATTTCCTCAAATACACGCTCTTGATGAGTTTTGCTTACATTTTAAAGTAACAATTGATGCAATCAAAGATAAATATATATATATTGTTTTAACATGTTTTCATATGGCATTGGAACGTCAGTCATTGATTCACTAGAAAGAGATAAACGTGTTAAAGTGTATTTCGTATCAGACAGATTGAGATCAGTTCAGGCAGGCTAGGTAACATGGACGAATTGAATGATATACCGTTTGGACGCCTGAGAACTTCATCAATCACTTGCAAATTGAACGTTGTCATAGCGACGTTTTCTTTATCGCCACTTCTTGTGTACTGCATAGTGTTAAATGTTCGTTGTAAAGAAATATCATAAAATACAAATATAATTATTGCAATGTTTCCATGTATGCACACTGTGCCAAAGTAAATCTTAAATCTTATAAAGATAAATCTTCTTTTATAGCCGTTTTGTTAATCTTCTTTGTTTATTTCTCCATTTTTGCAAATGAAGTAAAAACTGTTTATAAATGGAAAATTCCTCTCCAAATATATTTTGACACTAATATTTTTAGATTAATTTACAAATACACTACACAAATAAAGTCTTAAATTTGTAAAAAGATAACTAATTTCAACAAGAAGCAAAGATTCAAATATTTCTAAGAATCTAAAAAGTAATACGTGATAATGTTTTTGTTTGAAGTGATCAAAGTACTTGATTAAATACAACCAATGTTTACGACAGCAATCTTATTCGAAAATAAAACATAACAAAATCATTGCCAAGACCACGATATTTGGAAAATGACATGTCATTTGAGTATTTGTTTCCATAGTAACAACGATAATTCATTATGTTCGGATTACCAGCTCAGTTGAACTTGGCTGTGAATATGAATTATTTTCATGATTGAAAATCAACGAAATAGTGAAATAATGCCGCCAGTAACTTTAAAATGTTATAGAAAATATTGTTTAGTACCATGTTCAATTTCAAACCAATCTGGTTTTCTTATTGATAAGAGGTTAAAAAGGATTCGGAGATAAAAAAATATGTGTCCTGAGTTTGTAACGTATACATCAAATGAAAACGAAACCGATTAATAATATATAAATAGCCATTTGAAGGCATGTGCAATCGATACATATAAATTGAATGAAAACTACATAATCACTTAAACCGAAATAATAACTCCACAAATAGAAATAGATATTCAAAATGATTAGATTAAATATAAGTCTTATTAAATTTTCCTCTTTTAATATTATAACAATCGCATAAAGTTTCCGGAGAAATCGGAAATATAGTCTTACATTTGAAACAATAGGTTACTACAAATATATGTTAGTAATAAGAACGGATACAGCGATTGTTCGGCAATAATTACGTATATTTTTCATTTAACTATGTGATGTTAGTTCGGAAATTACAACATACTTAAACATACCACTTTCCTTAAACAGTTTTAGTAAGAAAGCACATGGGCTTTATTGTCTGACTTACAAAATTAATTGGTGATTATTTGTTAGCAGAATACCTTAAAAGCGTTTGATATTTTCGAATCTTATCGTTTTTCATCATTTATTTTTTGTGTTTATACCATTATTGTATAAAAATGTTATGTAAAACGTGTTAAAATAAAAACACATTGCCATGAAACCAAATCTTTGTTACGTGTATGATAAAATGTATTTAAATATTGACGCCTATAGGGGTGGTGTCATACAGGAATAAAGAAAAATATTTTAAGGGAACATTGCATGCTTCAGGAGTTCTGTTGCTATTTCTTATTTCGCAAAATGATATCATATTTAGTCGAATTCCGTATGGTACTTTGGTATAAACAAATCTTTCAAATTGGAAGTGTTTTCTACCTTATTTCTGTTTGCAGCGAAATTTTTTAAAATAAAAATTACATTTCAAATTTTATACTCTTATGTCCTAGATACCAGTATCTGCAATATGTTTTTTTTAAAATTCTTATCTACTTAGGATGTGATAATCATATAATTACCATAATGTTAATGTAAGCCATTTGCAATGGTTTGTAACATAAAGATTTAAAAGAATGTCTCTTTGCTTTGTCCTTTGAGCACGCAGCCATCTTTTAATTTTTATTCATACATTTTTATTTTGGGCATGTAAAATTTGATGATGTTAAGCCGTTTGATACTGGTGAATCAATAATATCATTTGTTTAAAAGAACGTTATTGTTTGTTGTTATCATATGGCATGACCTTATAAAATTGAAATATATCATTCTGTTAATTATTATTATTCAGTTAATCGTGGAATGTTTTATAAATTCTTATCCAAATGATCAGAAGCGATTATATGCGTCAGGTGCACCATTTGTCACCAACAACTGAAATGCCATACAATATTTACAATATACAAATATGTTAACTTATGTTGATCCATTCAAATACGTATAGACCATGTCTGTATTTAATATGATATATCTTTTTCCGTGTTATATGATATATTGTGTGATTCCATTGTTCTTCATTTTATAGACGTATTCAATTAGCTTGTCAACACTGAATAAATGGATATATGTCATCTGTAATAAATAACAAGTGTTTTCAACAAAAAAACACTATTATCATAATGATGTATAATGTTCATACACTGTTTGAGATGGACCTCTCTTAAAAAAGTAATTCACTATATTTGTGTCCATTTGTCATGAATAGTGTATTTGTTTTCCTGTAGTTCTGTTATGACGTTTTGTATGGCTGGCGACCTAATACATGTTTATATAACGTATCAATTTTTCTGATGAATTATTTAATATAATAGCTATTAATAATGGTGTTTTTTCTTGTTGTTGTCAGTTTAGACTATATTTAAAACTACATTGTTACTGACAAACGATTGTAGAATAACCTAAATAGAGGATATTGAATATGTTAATTTAAACGAGTTAAATAAATTTCTATTACACGAGCCTCTGGCTAGCATAATACTATTTTATTAAACGAGTTCAATAAATTTAGTATTGAACCTGCACGAACTTTCAATATAAAATTTGGGTTTTCTGGTAAAAAAATACTTTTTTATATTGCACGCCTAAATAATAACGCTAACATTTGTGCGCGTATGACACAAGTGACTTCTCGTAAAATATATGTACGGCCGTGGCATGCCATTTTTATAGAGTCGCAAAAGCGGCATGTGATACAGTGCTGCTTTCTTTGTCATGTAGGATAGCCAATAAACTATTACTTTGTACTGATTGAAATATATATTAACATTTTTGTTCGTCCTGATAACCTTTTATCCGAGAAAATATAGTTTTATCTTGTCCGTAATCAGTCAAATTTATTGAGTGACAGTCGTGTATGATTTTGATATAATTTTATTTCTGTTTTTAATGTTCCCATCTTGTTAAAAAGATAACATACACCTTTTGAATCAAAGGGCACTAAATTAGGCCAACAACTAAATACAATCTAACGCTCAAAATATTTGTTAAATGTAGTATAAAATTGTTACGATATTCAATATTAACGTTTTACATACAGAACACATTTTTTAGTTAATTATTTATTCAATATCAATACAGAGAGCACATCAAAGTGTATTAAATAACATATCAACATGTGGAAACACAAACTAGTCTTGCGTATCATAATGTGAAATGTCACAATTAGGGACTTCTGTTTATTGTTAATAATAAGAAGATAATATTCCTTGGAAAAAAACTAACATAAATGTATTTTCATTGTTGCCTTATGATTCACTCTGTAAATAAGAGAACGGTGCATTTGACATTGCTTTTATATCTTAGATCCCACTCAACTTTAAGTAAATTTCCCTCTATTTTGACAATTATATCAAAAGATGACTTGGAAAAAATCAGCTATTGATATTGACAGACATTCTGCTTAAGACAAGTCTAGAAAGAAATTTATTTTAAAGGCACTTTTATTTCTTATTGTATCATAGTTTGGAGACCTTTCTGTTGAAAATGTGTCGGGGTTAAATCGTATATATATATACAATCGTATATATATACATGCAAAGTGCGTTAACTGGAAAAATTTTTTTTTGGGTTTTTTTAAAAATTTTCCCCAAAATTTTTGGGGGGACCAAATTTTTTGGGGGGGTTTTTTAAAAATTTTTAAAAAATTTTAAAAAAGGGTTTGGGGTTTTTAAAAAAAACCAAAAAAAATTTTTAAAAAAAATTTTAAAAAAAAACCCCCCTTTTTAAAAAAAAAAAAAACGGGGAAAAATTTTTAAAAAAAAATTTTTTTTTTTTCCCCAAAAAGGGGGCCTTTTTTTTTTTAAAATAAAATTTTTTTTTAAAAAAAAAAAAAAAAACCCGGGGAAAAAGGGGCCCTTTCCCCCTTTTTTTTTTTTAAAAAATATATTGGAAAAATTTTAAATTTTAAAAATTTCCCCCAAAAAAAAAAAAAATTTTAAAAAAAAAAAAAAAAAATTTTTTTTTAAAAAAAAAAAAATTTAAAAAAAAAAAAAAGGGGGGGTTTTTTTAAATTTTTAAAAAAAAGGGGGAAAAAACCTTTTTTTTTTTCCCCCCCCTTTTTCCAAAAATTTAAAAAAAATTTTTTAAGGAAAAATTTTTTTTTTTAAAAAAATTTTTTAAAATTTTAAAAATTTTTTAAAAAAAAAAAAATTTTTTTTTTTTTTTTCCCCCCCCTTTTTTTAAAGGGGGAAAAAAATTTCCCAAAAAAAAAAGGGAAAAAAAAAAGGGGGGGGGGGAAAAAAATTTTTTTTAAAAAAAAAAAAAATTTTTTTAAAAAAAAAAAAAAAAAAAAAAATTTTTTTTTTTTTAAAAAAAAAACCCCTTTTTTAAAAAAATTTTTTTTAAAAAAAAAGGGGAAAATTTTAAGGGGTTTAAAAAAAAAAACCTTTTTTTGGGGGAAAAAAAAAAAAAAACCCAAACCCAAAAAAAAAAGGGGGGGGGAAAAATAATTTTTTTTAAAAAAAAAAAGGAAAAAAATTTTTTTTTTAAAAAATTTTTAAAAAATTTTTTTTTTAAAAATTTTTTTTTTTTAAAAAAAAAAAATTTTTTTCACTCCTTTTAATTTTTTTTTAAAAAATTTTAAAAAAAAATTTTTAAAAAAAAAAAAAAAATTTTTTAAATTTTTTTTTTTTTTTTTTTTGGGGTTTTTTTAAAAAAAAATTTTAAAATAAAAAAAAAAAAATTTAAAAAAGGGAAAAAAAACTTTCAAAAAATTTTAAAAAAAAACCAAAAAAAAAAAAAAAAAAATTTTTTTCCCCTTTTGAAAAAAAATTTAAAAAACAAAAAAAACCAAAATTAAACCAAAAAATTTAAAAAAACCCCTTTTTTTTTTTTAAAAAAATTAAAAATTTAAAAAAAATTTTTTTTTTAAATTTAAAAAAAAATTTGTTTTTTTTTTTTTAAAAAAAAAAATTATTTAAAAAGGGGAAAAAAAAAGGAAAAAAAAAAAAAAAAAAAGGGGGTTTTCCTTATTTAAAAAATTTTTTTTTTTTAAAAATTTTAAAAAAAAAAAAAAAAAAAAAAAAAAAAAAAAAAAAAAAAAGGGATTTTTTTTTAAATTTTTTTTTAAAAAACCAAAAAAATTCCCAAAATTTTTTTTTTAAAAATTTTAAAAATTTTTTTTAAAAAAAAAATTTTTTTTTCCCGGGTTTTTTTTTTTTTTTGGGTTTTTTTGGGGGGGGGTTTTTTTTTGGGGAAAAACCCCCCCCAAAAAAAAATTTTAATTTTTAAAAAAAAACCCCCTTTTTCCAAAATTTTTCCCTTTTTTAAAAAATTTTCCAAAAAAAAAAAAAATTTTTTTTAAAATAAATTTTTTTAAAAGGAAAAAAAAAATTTTTTAAAAAAATTAATTTTTTTTTTTGGGTTTTTTTTAAAAAAAAATTTTTTTTTTCCAAAAAATTTTTTTCCCAAATTTTTTTTCCAAAAAAAAAATTTCAAAAAAAAAAAAAAAAAAAAACCCCCCTTTCCCAAAAGGGGGGAAAACCCGGGTTTTTTAAAAAAAAATTTTAAAAAAAAATTAAAAAAACCAAAAAAAAAAAAACCAAAAAAAAAAAAATTTTTTTTTAAAAAAAAAAAAACCCCCTTTTTTAAAAAAGGGTTTTAAAAAAAAAAAAAATTTTAAAAAAAAATTTAAAAAAAAAAAAAAAATTTTTTCCCCCCCCCTTTCCCCCCAGAAAATTTTTTTTTAAAAAAAAAAAAACCCCCTTTTTTTTTTTCGAAAAAAAAATTTTGGTTTCCTTTTTTAAAAAAAAAAAAAAAAAAAACCTTTTCCGGGGCCCCCAAAATTGGGTTTTTTAAAAAAATTTTTTAAAAAAAAAATTTAAAAAATTAAATTTTTTTAAAAAAAAAAAAAAACCCGGAAAAAAAAAATTTTTTAAAAAAAAAAAATTTTTTTTAAAAAAAAATTTTTAAATTTTTTTTTTTTTTTTTTTTAATTTCCGGAAAAAATTTTTTTCCCCCCCAAAAAATTTTTTTAAAAAAAAAAATTTTAAAAAAAATTTTTTAAAAAAAGGGGTTGGTTTTTTTTTTTTTTTTCCCAAAATTTTTCCCCAAAAAAAAAATTTTTTTTAAAAAAAATTTTAATAAAAATTTTAAAAATTTTTTTTTAAAATAAAAACCTTCCCTTTACCCCTTTTTTAAATTTTTTTTAAAAATTTTTCCCCCTTTGGGAAAAAAAAAATTTTTTAAAAAATTTTTTCCCCAAAAAAAAATTTAAAAAAAAAAATTTTTTTAAAAAAAAATTTTCCAAAAAAAATTTTAAAAAAATTTTTTTTAAAAAAAAATTTAAAAAAAAGGAAATTTTTTTTTAAAAAAAAAAAAAAGTTTTTTTTTGGGTTAAAAAATAAAAAAAAAAATTTTTTTTTGTTTTTTAAAAAAAATTTTTTTTTAAAAAAAAAAAAAAAAAATTTTTAAAAATTTTTTTAAAATTTTGTTTAAAAAAAAATTTTTTTAATTTTTTAAAAAAAAAAAAAAAAAAAAAAAAAATTTTTAAAATTTTAAAATTTCCCAAAAAAAAAATTTTTTCCCAAAAAAATTTTTTGAAAAAAAAAAAAATTTTTTTTTTGGGGGGAAAAATTTTTTCTTTTTTAAAATTTTTTTTAAAATTTTCCCTTTTAAAAAAAAAACCCCTTAAATTTTCCCAAAAAAAAAACCTCCCCTTTTTTTTTTTTCCCCCCCCCTTTTTTTATTTTTTTTAAAAAAATTGGGCCCCCCCCCCCTTTTTTTGGTTTTAACCTTTTTTTTTAAAACCCCCTTTTTTTTTTAAAAGGGCCCTTTAAACCCAAAAAATTTTTTAAAAAAAAATTTTTTTTTTTTTTTAAAAAAAATTTTTTTTTTTTTTGGAAATTTTTATTTTTTTTTTAATTTTAAAAAATTTTTAAAAAAAAAAATTTTTTTTAAAAAATTTTAAAAATAAAAAAAAAAAAATTTTTTTTTTTTTTTAAAACCAAAAATTTCCCCTTTAAAAAAATTTAAAATTAAAAATTTTTTAAAAAAAATTTTTTTTTTTTAAAAAAAAACAAAAATTTTTAAAATTTTTTTTAAAAAAAAAAATTTTTTTAAAACTTTTTAAAAAAAATTTAAAAAAAAAAACCTTGCTTTAACTGTTTTTTTTTAAAAATTCCCTTTTTTTTTAAAAATTTTCCGTTTGGGTTTAAAATTTCCAAAATTTTTTGGGGGGGAAAAAAAAAAAAAATTTTTCCCTTTTTTTTTAAAAATTTTTTTTTTAAAAAAAATAAAAAAAAAATTTTTTAAAAAAAAAAATTTTTTTTAAAAAAAAAAAATTTTAAAAAAAAAAACAAAAAAAAAATTTTTTAAAAAAATTTTAAAAAAAAAATTTTTTGGGGAAAAAAATTAAAAAAAAAACCCCAAAAAATTTTTTTTGGAAAAAAAATTTTTTTTTTTTTAAAAAACCCTTTTTTGGGAAAAAAAAATTTTGGGTTTAAAAAAAAAACAAAAAAAAAAATTTTTTTTAAAAAAAAATTTTTTTTTTTTTAAAAAAAAATTTTAAAAAACCCTTTTTAAAAAAATTTTTGTTAGCCATTGCGCATTATACTAAATAGTGCACGAAACAAATAGGGTACAATTTATCACAATTTCACATCTTTTTGCGATGTATTGTACAGAATGAAAGATAACACAAATAATTTGATTCATTTACAAGCCTAAATGTCTGTGCAATATATTGAATTTAAATGTATCGTTTTTGTTGTGTCGTTCACATAACTTATCGGTTTCCGGTTGTTTCCGTAGCAACGGATTAAAATTAAATGACAGTATTTCGTCTACACACATTCATACTAAGCATCAAGTAGTTGTTATCTAAACCAGACTTGCAATCATTGACAGAATATTTGCAGTGTATAAAATTTCATTTTATATTAAATTGCTTCCGAATATTATTAGTTTCATAATGAACAAAAAACTCATAAAGCAATATTTCATATTAGTGTAGAGAATGAGATAATATTTTTCATTCTAGTAACACTATTCCTTGCGTAAATTATCAGACGCAGGTGACTATTATATTTGTCATTAAAAACGATGTTGTGTTTTTTAAGCTATTTTGTCTACTTTTCAGAAATCACATTGTGAATCTATTTCAAGTCTATTTTTACCTTAGATTGTAGAGACAAAAATAATTACCATTAGAATATGTATCCTTTAGTAAAATATCATCTTTGCAGGGAGTGACTCTCATTTAGACTCTGACTTACAGCTTTAACCATGGGGTTCAATGTCACTTTTGTCCTTTAGTTTAAAGTTTGAGTTTATAAAGATTTTAACTAAGTTGCATACAGTAGACAACGCAACAGAAATTAAAATAATATTAACAGGCACTTATATGTCGTTTTAGTACGAGTTTTGTTTTTTATACTTAAAAAACACACGCCGCTTTTCCATTAAATGTACCCTGATTAAAAACCCGTATATTTTAAATTCTTTTTAAATTTTTGGGGAAAAAGGGGCGTGGGGTTAAAACTTTCAAAATTAAATTTTTAAAAACCAGGTCTGAAAAATTTTTAAATTTTTGAGGGGGTTCAATAAATTTTCGGTGTTTAAACCCTATTTAGGTTAGCAAAAATTTTTAAAATTTTTGGGCGTTCAAATTTGGGGTTTTCAATGTTTAAGGTGAAAATAAAATTTAAAGCTGTTTTTTAAAAAATATTTTTTTGGTCTTTTAAAAGCAATAAAAATTTTATACTTATTAGAAAAACCTTTAAAACGTTTAAATTTCCCTGACTAAGAAATTTCTTCATGGCCCTGTTCGTCCCCGTGACGAATGTTTAACAAATTAAGTTTAAAAGTATTGGTTTTTAATGTGTAATTTGTGTTTCGTTATGTAATGATATTCATTCAGTGATCGTAATTTATCTATAATTTGAGGAATAGCCTTAAGATATAATCTTTGACAATTTCTGTTAAATTTTATCCATTTTGTTTTTGTTTAAGACTTTGTTGGTTTGTGGTTCAAACGTTTTAGCGTAATTTTATTTAATTGTTGTGGTGTATGTGATTGTGAGCACGCAGTACTCAGTGTGTTGTCTTTAATTGATTAATATACATTGTTACGCTTAAAGAAAAAGACAATAATCCCCTGGAAGTAAGCAATTGAACATTGTACATGTAATTAATAAAACAATATTATGAGTTATATACATACTCATATTGGAATCTATTCAAAGGCGACAGAGACAAATGGATAATAAACTTGGAAATCTGACAATACAAGTGGTGACAAATCTAAAAATTGTTTCTGTTTCCAGGATTCGGGAATAATTGTCTATATAAAGTATTAATAACGCAAATTAAGATGATAATTTCGACAAACAAGATGCCTATATAGTAAAGCAAATACAAAATCAGTCAAAAGAATCCCGATTAATACAAGACATTGTTCACTAAAAATTGACAACAATGCCAATGACCTACTGTGACAAAGTAGCTGAGCAAGTTTTTAAGTTTCACGTTAATTGGCAAAATCAGCAAAAACAATTGCCATTTACAACATATTCATGTGATGTAATACCAAGCAATACTATTCACACTTATATAATATAAATATTAGATTTTATGAAGCAGCTATAAATCAAAAAGTATGTTAGCGTATTTCATAGCTTCTTGTTCATTTCTTTTATAGCCTAATTCTTTTATTATATTTTGGAGACAAAATGGCATAGAACATATTCGAATGGCAAAGAAAATATCTACTATGGGCCGAGAAACATACCCTTCGTTAGAATAACGAATATCGGCAAAGTAAAGAATAAATGTTTTTCAGTTTCAATAACGTTTTGGTTGCACAATTTACATATTAACATCTTTTCATTCAAGCTCAGTTTCAATATAATGTGAACAAGGGCCTCTTTACAAAAGGTCAGCTAATATCCATGTTTAAAATTTACGCCTACATCACTAACCTTTTTTTCAGGTTTTTCTATTATCAAAGCTTACTGTTTTAACTGTCTCCTTGCTTTTGCGGTCCATTTGATTTTCCATGACAAAATTTAATGGAACCTGTAAGCGTTATAATTATTATGTTACAATCATCACTGTTTCCTGAAGCGGAACACATTATGTAATTACATAAATGAATGGCATTTTATTGATAAATCAGACGTCATGGGAAAAGCTTTGGATTGAGATTCGAAATAAATAGCGAATTTCATATAAATTATTCAAACAGTGTACAATATTAAGAATATTATTCATTTACAAATTAAAACATATTAAAACCAGCACACGAAAGATCAGTACATGATCAAAATTATTTGCTTAAAACAAATCTCGTATATTGCTTAGTTACAGCGATTGTTTTTCCTCTGACAAATCCATTTGCCTTCTCGGAAATTAATTCATTATTCAATTCGATTACAAGCCTTAACAATAAACCCGGGCGGATATAATTTTTCATACTTTCCATAACGGGGTCGTTAAAATATCTTCTTCATCAAGATGATAACAAGTTACAAACGATTTTGCTTAGTTTCCACTAGTATTAAACAATGAAGTGGCAACTGATATTGAACAAAGATTGCCTGGAAGAAATTAATTGTCTTTCTGAAATTTTACCTTTACAACGACATGATCTGTAACGTAGATGAGACTATTATAAAGAATGAAATAATGTAAACAGTATTTAACATCAATGCCCTTGTTCAACGTGTAAATCTGTTCCCTTGTTCAACATATAATGTTTCAACAATTAAATGTAATCTTTCTTACACCTGCTAGATTATTATAAAAAAATTCTTTTTTTGCGAAACGTCACATTAAAGTTACAATAATCTATCATTATTGATATTGAAGAACCAAAAAGTTGATGTAAAGAAAGAAAAACTAAGTAAAGCCCTTAATTTATATTATTAATTGTTATTAAATAAAAAGTATAAAAATCAGTACCAAAAGGTAATTTTTCAGTATTTGTATTTCATACATGCAATTATTTTAATTGATTCAACAAATTATTATGTACAGTAAAATGTGTCTTGTTAAATATCACCGAAAATATTAATTCAAACAACATGAAACTTTGCCGTATATTGATAATGAAATTAGTCTATAATTATGACGTTTGCCCTGAAAGTTATTATGGTTTAAGTAGCAATTAATATATCGATATACTATCAGCACATCTACAATTTGAAATTATCTCCTGCCACATCTGTTAACATTATAAAACTATAAGAAATAATACAATTTATAAACTAAATTAAGATATATTTTGATTTTGGTGATGTAGTGTGTCCTTTGCTCGGTGTATACTTTTATATCGTTACTAGCCAAACGGCATAATATGATTTGCCTTGCGGAAGTTTGGTGTGATCCGTACATGCTTAAAAAGAATTATACAAGGTAACAGTTTATGATGTTATATAATCTGGTTAATTGAAATACACAACACACACAATATATTTGAATATAAGGAAGTTCTTAAAACTTTCCAACACTTTCAGTTGAATCAATGTGTATATAAGTCACTTTGAAAAACATCTTTATACTGCTTAGTGACAGTGTAAGACTTTATCATTTATTTGTTGTACTTTGGGTTGACAAGAAATACAATCATAATCAATTTCATTATACAATTATAATGGTTTTCTTCTTTCAGGAGGAATTGCAGAATCCTTGTACATTCCAATTTGTGGGAGAAAAGATTGGATCATTACATGTAATGTGAATTGAAAGCCAATGAAATAAATTATTTTTTTCAATTAGTTTTTGTCAATGTTCATGTTCAAATCAGGTAGTGGTGTTTTCAAGGCCTATGACCATCTTTGGTACATTGGCGTCTTGGGAAATGTTTGAAAGGTACCCAAAAATGATATGCATTATAATTTCGTACAATTGCCTAAAATACCCGCTCATTATGAATAATGCTTACATTTTAAAATAACAAATGATGCAATCAAAGATAAAAAATGACAGTTATTGTTTTCACAAGTTTTCATATGGCTTTGTGTCGTCAGTCATTAATTTACTAGAAAAAGACAGACGTGTTAAAGTGTATTCCGTATCAGAAACATTAGGGATCAGTTCAGACAGGATGGGTAACATGGACCAATTGAATGATACTATAGCGTTAGCGTCGCTAGGGAATTTAATCGGATCACTCGGACGTTGCCGTGGCGTCGTTTTCTCTACCGCCACTTCTTGTGTACTGCATAGTGTCATATGATATTTGTAAACCCATATCATATCATAAAATTCACCAAGATGAAGTTCTACATATAAAAAAATATGTACTGAATTTACATAATAATGAACAGATTTATAAATGATACAATGATTTATTTCGTTGAATGAAAGCTTTGATTTTTGGAACGAATTACGTATATAACACAGATGAATGTTTTGTGTCAAACATTTAAAATGAGATCAGTCAATAGTTCATAACAGTTTAATTTTCACACTGTAGTTCAGTAAATATGCATTTACAATATTTGACAATGTCTGTTTAATTACATTCATTTTAGTGTGCACAATGGACGGAAAAGTTGCCGCTTTTTAAGTTATCCCTGGTGTACGTATACATGCTATGGTGTTTGTGTACATGTTTTTTTTTATGTTTGTATCACTATATGTTGTAATAATCCTATGTATGCACAGTGTTCCAAAATAAATCTTAAATCTTATGAAACAAATCTTGTTTTTCAGCCTAGTTGTGAAGCGTCCTTGTTTATTTTTCCATGTTTGCTTACGAAGAAACTCAAATAAAGGCTAATATGTGTATCAACGAGAGTTTCCTCTGAAAATATTTTGTGAAAAAAAATAAAAATTTTGGATACGTTTCCAAATACACTAAATAAACAAAGCCTTAAATCCGTACAGGATAACTAATTTTAGCAAAAGGCAAAGATTCAAGTGTTTCCAAGAATCTAAAAAGTACTTTTGAAGTAATCAAAGTACTTGATTAAATACAACAAATGTTTACGACAGCAATCTTATTCGAAAATAAAACATAACAAAATCGTTGCCAAGACCACGATATTTGGAAAATTACATGTCATTTGAGTGTTTGTTTCCATAGAAACAACGACAATTCATTATGTTCGGATTACCAGCTCAGCTGCACTCGGCTGTGAATATGAATTACTTTCATGATTGAAAATCAACAAAATAGTGAAATAAATCCTCCAGTAACTTTAAAATGTTACAAACAATAATGCTAAGTACCCTCTTCAATTTCAAACCACTCTGGTTTTCTTATTGATAACTGGTGGATAAAAAAATATGAGTCCTGGGTTTGTAACGTATACATAAAATGAAAACAAAACCGATAAATATATCAATATGCATTTTAAGGCATATGCAATCGGTACATATAGATTGAATGAAAACTTCATAATAACATAAACCAGAATTATAACTCCACAAATAGAAATAGATAATTTAAATAATTAGATTAAATATAAGTTTAATTAAATCATCTTCCTTTAATGTTATTGAAAACACATTAAGCTCCTCGAAAAATCGGAAATATAGGCAAATATTTGATATAACAGGAAACTACAAATATATGCTAGTAATAAGAAAGGATATAATAATAGCAATTCATGAACGCAGAGTAAACGATACAATAAATGTCAAAAGTTTAATAAAATGTTTTTAGATAATGACGCCTAAAGGAGCGGTGTCATTTAGGAACAAACAAGAATATTAAAAGAGAAACATTGCTTTTTTATTTTGCAGATTATATCAGGTAAAGTGCTTGCCATATTTGGTCGAATTCCGCATGGTACTTTGGTATGAACACATCTCTGAAATGTGAAGTGTTTTCTACCTTATTGCATTGAAATTGAAAACTAAATTTTCATTTCAAATTTAACATACTCCTGTCCTAGATACTCGTACCCGCAATATGGTTTGCTTATTAAAATTTTGATGAATTCAATTCTTTGTTTTTTTCTATAATTTGTTTGATTACTTTATTGAGCAATCTGAATATACTCCGAAATAGTAAAATAAAATTCGCTGCAGGGTCTGAATGCTTGTGATTATTAACAAATAAGCAATTTACACGAAATAATGATAAATATCGCTTGTTATGTTGTGGCATTATAACGATGAATATTATTAATATAGAGACAATATTTTAACTGCTAAAAGCCAATTTTAAGCAAACAAATGTACGCCATATGCAATTGTATGTAACACAAATATTCTAAAAAGCAGTTTTTGTCTTGTCCTGGAACATGCAAGAGCCATCTTAATATTCATTCATGCATTTCTATTTTGGACAGTCATTTAATACCATTTGTTTTAAAAAGAACGCTATTGCTTTTCGTTGTTATCATGACAAGACATTATAAAATTGAAATAAATCATGATTATTTTTGTAAAACAGGGGATGTTTTAAAGTTCTTATCAAAATGATCAGATTATATACGCGAAAGAAACCTGTGAGACTTGGAACCATTCAAACAGTACTTTTGAACACATGAATCTTGTAAACCAGACGATAAAAATTAGTAAATTTTGTTATATAACGTTATCATAAAATACAATTCATTTGAAATTTATCTTGACGTATTAACAGAAACTGTAAGTATTCTAGAAATCAAAGATAAAATCATATCTGTTTGAATAGGACGTAAATTTAAAATTAATTATTAAAATGTAACAAGTATTTAAATTAAATTCAATTTATATCGTTTACTCGATGTTGATTCCACTGATGAATCTTAATCATCAATTCTAATTCGGAGTTATACGAGGTATGACACGCACAAAGTTAACCTTATCTCTAAAACAACAGGGTAGAAAAACCTCAAATAACCATCTTAAATACGCAATATTCTAGGTGAAAAATGATAAAATATTACGCTAAGATTTATAGTTTATCAATAATGTATACTATTATAATACAAAGTTTTTGAAACTGGGACTGATCATATTTAATATCAAAATGAAACGGTATGTAGATAAATATAATTACTGTGCATGTTTATATTCTAACAGCTGCTGTTTCGATGTCAATTTACATTTAAGAGATGCTGTTGTCAACGATTTTTTAAAAAAAAATTCCACAATATCAATTTGAATTATTAACAGTTCGTTTCAAATGTTGTTGTCTAGATATACAGGAGAATACAGACTGAATAATATAAAAATGACCAGAGCTATATAAATGTAAGCAAAGCTACATTATAATGTAGATCATATCAGCAAATTGTTTACCGTGAGTGATAACGTCTTTAACATTTTTTCGTGGTGCAACATTTGTCATGTGTTACTGAAATACAATAAAATGTTCAAAATATACAAATATGTTAACTTAATAATAATTATGTTGATCCATTCAAATACGCATAGACCATGTCTGTATTTTATATGATAAATCTATTTCCGTGTTATATGATATATTGTGTGATTCCATTGTTCTTCATTTTATAGACTTATTATCAGCTAGTCAACACTGAATAAATGGAAATATGTCAGCTGTAATAAATAACAACTATTTTCAACAATAACTACTATAGTTATTCATTGTTCATACACCGATTGAGATAGACCTCTCTGAAAAAATATAATTCAATATATTTGTATCCATTTGTAATGAATATTGTCTGCGTATTTATAGTCCTGTTTTGACGTTTTGTATGGCAACCAGATACATAATCATGTAGTTGTTTATATAACGTATCAATTTTCTGATGAATTATTTAATATAATAGATATCATAATGGTGTTTTTGGTTATTGTTGTCAGATTACACTATATTTAAGCCTACACTGTTACTGACAAACGATTTATAATTTACCTAAATAGAGGATATTGAATGTGTTAAGGTTCAATATTGAATTTATTGAACGAATTAAATAAATTTCTATTACACGAGGCTCTGGCGAGCATTATACTATTTTATTCAACGAGTTCAATATAATTATATTATATACCCATTGGTATCTATCAGCCATACACAAGCCCATTTACAACATTAGCTGCAGAGAACTACTACCATTACATTTTTTTAATATTGTGATTCTTTAATATTTTTTTTCATTAACTTTCTTGCAGTGCACTCGTAAGGGTTTACTGCTCTGATTGGAGCATTTCACTGGTTTCTTATTTTTATGATTGCAACCTGTAGTGCGCTTCTTCGTCCGGAATATGTCACGATTATTAATCTGATAGAGCATTGTCGAGCACCTAAGGAAATTACTTTTGAAGATAAATCATCGCTCGAATCAAAATAATCAATGTGTCGCACAAACGTTTTCCTAAAAGCTCAAATGATTCTGCGTTGCTATCAATGGTCGTAAAAAAGGTTTATTTAGTGGATGCAGTTGGGTTCACAATGTTCTGAGTAATAATAATAATAGATACATTGTTACATTGATTAGGTTTTAATTCTTTATCTGGTTTTACAGCGCACCGACACAAAGGTCATATGGCACCAAAACAAGAAAGAGGAGTTTGGCTAACCTTGGGTGTTACAAACTTAAAACCAACAACTGGGGTCAAAACCACATCACCTGCTGGAGCTTAGAGATTCATAGACTCCATCTATTCGAACCTTCTTAGTCGCCTATTGCAGCACAACTTTTTTTCAATAAAACATCAATTTGAAAATCAAAAAGTCTGTATAAAACCTGAATAGTCATAATGCTTTGTTTTAAGCATACATATCCGACAGAAATTACACTAACGAACCAACCAAGATTCAATAGATTGTCATTTCCCTTAATACTTCAATATAATTATGGTGGAAAATTGAAATATATGATATACCAATACACAATGGCTTTTATCTTCTAAAATATCTGTTCGAATATTGTATTCAATATCTGCAAATTTCAACGTGAAGTTGACATAGCATATTGGCTAGTTCTAATGTTACAACTCGCAAAACTGATTGAAATAAATATGTCACTCAATATAACTTGAAAAAAAATACACAACATATGTATGAATGAATACATATTAAATATGTAAGTTTGAATATAGAAATCGACTCCAGTTTAAATTTAAAAATGTAATTATTTTATTTGAAATATATACAACGTTTCGACTCAAAAGTCTTCATCAGGTATACTTTGTTTACAGAAAAATGACGTCAACGTAATATAACGTAAAGGATAACGACGTCAAAATATAATACATAATTTGGCGTATAAATGTAATATGTAGGATCTTAATAAAAGATACAAAACGCTGGTAAAGATGCAGTAAAAAAACAATATAAAATTAGAAAACCAGCATAAACTACATATTGATATGAAATAGGTTTTAAGTCATAAGCAAAATTAGAAAATACATTTTTTATATTAAAATGAAGAATTATAATCTACAAAATTAAAAGAGTATTTTGGAATTCATGCCATCAGGAATAATTGTACCTAGCTTATACATCCATGAAGTTTCTTTTAATAATCTTTGCCAATTATTCTTTACTTTATCAATTTGCATGAAGGAAAAATCTTTGACAGAATGCCCTTCTGAATTAAAACTTTCAGATACATTGGTAATAGTGTCAGGAAAGTGTTTAATATCAAATTTGTGACTATTCATTCTTTGGTTACATTTTTGCTGAGTTTGACTAACATTTTTGTTTACATTTTTAACAAGATATAAGATAAATGACATCTGAAGATATACAGGAAAAATCACGTTTTATAGGAAATTCTTTAGGTATAGTAGTACTTTAAAAATTATTAGATTCAACAATATTATTGCAATGAGAACAACGAGGCATACAGCATTTAGATACGGAACCAACCATGAATTTGGTATTTAAATGAGTATGAACTAAATAGTCTTGTAAATTTCTCGGTGTCTTATAAGCAACAATTGGTTTGTATTTGTATAATTTGCGTACACTTTCATTTGGAGAAAATAATACCGCCCCCTTCAAACCCCAAACAGAAGGGAGTACATCCCCCTTCTGGCAACCCCCTGATGTGCCATTTTGATGGGGGCGTTGCCGAAAAAGTGGTCACTTTTTTGTAACAACATTTCTCAGGGCCTAAAAAGGGCATTTTGTCACTGTTTGAGGCCTCAAAATTTAGGGGGGAACCGTCAAAACACGTCTATCTGAGAGAAATGGTTAACAAAAAATGATGAAAAACCTTGGAATTACCCAAAAACTATTTTTGTCCATGTAAACACATGCCCTTACACCTAATTGTGGTGAAAAATTGTTGTTCTGTGACATTTTTTTTTAATTTACAAAAAAATGATAAAAAAAAACTTTAAATTACTCAAAAACTATTTTCCATGTTAACACATGCCCTTACACCTAAATTTGGTGAAGAATTGTTGTTTTGTGACATTTTTTATTTTTTATTAACAAAAAAATGATAAAAAAACCTTGAAATTAACCAAAAACTAATTTTTCCATGTCAACATATGCTCTTACAGCTAATTTTGGTGAAAACGTTTTGTTTCGTGACATTTTTTTAATAATGAACAGCATCCAGATACTGTTGGTCTTTCATGGTAACCAAGTGGTAGATCAGAATTGAATTGTTTATTGATTTTAGGTAGAATATAAAATGCTGGAACTCTATCATTACTATCAGGAACCTAAGATTCTTTAATAGAGTAACTTATACTATCCATTTGATAAATTTTCTCATAGATTTTTTTAAAATTGTTCAGTTGGATTATTTTCAAGTTTCCTTTAATATTGGTCGTTTTCAAGCTGTCGATGAACTTCACTCATGTAGTCAGTACGGTTCATGACAACAATTACCGATGTTTTATCAGCTTTTTTATAATGATATTTTCGTCTGTTTGTAGGGTTTGCAAGGCTTTCAACTCTTTTGGTGATAACATATAAATTTAAATATTAAATATAAATTTTAAAATGCATTTGTTATTGCAACTTGTTATTAAACTTCTCAACATTTTATACCTTTCCACACTACTATTAAGTCCATTCAACTGTCGAAAACTTTTACGGCAGCACAATGTTACAATTTGTTTTTAATTTCAATTATGTTAATATTTTAATTTTGTTAATCGCTTTTACAAAATGGCCAGATATTTTGCAGTTGTTAACAGAAATGTGCCATATTTTCGATGTTCCTATTGTTTCGGATAAGTTTGTGTGTACTATTTTGTTATTATGACTGTATATAGCTTGTTTAATTGTCCTTTTACTCACGTTCCATATTTCTTTATAATCTCCATCTCCTGTCATGTGTCATTGATTATTTTTGTAACAGCTAAATGATATTTTTATCTTTAAACATGTCCTCAATTTTTACAAACTCTCAGGATAAACCATCTAACGCAGGCGGTAATTTTAAATTATTTCTACTGTTTACTCCAAAATTGTCTAATATTTTGTTTAAATCATCAAGGACTACATTTACACCTTAACAGGTAATTCTTTTTTAATCATTTAATTTATATATTTAAATTCAGGTAAATTTGTCATGCGTCTGTCCATTGAGCTTATATGTTTTTCATTATATGTTTTCAGATTATGGCTGAAGTTCATTCAGAGGAAAATATGTTTCTTGAAATGTGTCTAGTAAACAGTTAGCTTAGGTTGAAAAAAAAAACCTAAAAAATAGTTAATGCATTAGTGAGCTATGTAAATGCTCAGTAATGAGTTAATTTTTACTGCCCTAATATCTGCAAGGATTTAAGCTAGATTTGTCGTGATTGTGACGTAACTTTCACTTTCCGGTTGTTTCCATAGAAACGGATTAAAAGCAAAGTAAAATCACAATATTCTGTTTCTTGACTAATCAGATTAGGCATCAAGTAGTTGTTACTTAAACCCATATTTAGAAACATTTAAAGCATTTTGTATTTAATAGTATTTGGTTATATTTTTGTTCTTGCTAGCATTATTAGTCCAGATTAAAAATGAACAAGGACGTTCAATTGTTTCTTATTAGTTACCAACATATTTCATTTATCTTATACTGGATTTTTCTTGCATTAATTGCTCGATATATTGAATTAATTTTTCCTCCAACAAGCAAAAAAGCAGTCATATGGTGACCCACTATTTTTCTAAAGTAGGTCAGTTGCTTTTCGAATATATTTTCATACAAAACAAAAATTACTGACCGGCATTTCAACAGAAATGTCGTTTTAATAATTATTGTCTTCCATAGAATTTTAAATTATAATAAATATTTATTATTAATAATTGGTAATTACAAAAATAATTACAACAGTCTTGTTATGACAAAAGTTAATTTTCTTTACACCTTTTAAAGAAGCTGCTTAGGAGTTGTTTCCCTTTACACCATGTTAATAGAAGTTACTGTACTGAAATATCACACGATGAGTTTTGTCTGATAATGTTATGTGCCTAAATTGCATACAAATGCATGTCGTTTTTGTGTCAATCAAAGTTTTATTTGAATGCCTTTGATGTGTGTTTCATGAATATTTTTACTAAGAAGTATAAAAAGCTACATTTACCCTACAAATCAAACGCCTAATAAAGGGTTGTCCTGAAATATTTTGAGCACACTAAAAGGTTTAGGGGTTATTTGGGGATATTGAATGTATTATAAATCTATCAATTTTCTAATCAATGCTTTAAGTAATTTGCTTTAAAGGGTATAAAGCTTCATGTTATGAAATTTGTTAACAGTGAAATTATGTTGTTTCTATAAAATAATTGTTGTTTCTCAAAGGAGTTGTAACATTATGAAACAAACACATATTAATATTTTACGTTAATAGAATGAAATGTTTAAGATTATTATATTGTGCTGCTATTTAAAGTTTGGTTTGCATGCGCTATTAGCTCCTATGAAATATTCAACATATTCATTTTAATATCATACGGGTTATCTGAAATTATTCCTTTTTTTTCAAACTTCAAAACGCTAATGTCGTAAACTGCAGGCAGCAGATATATTGCTTATACACTTAGGACTTTTTAAAATACGGGCAAAGAGTAATTGTTCCGAGATGTCTGTTTTATTTGATGTGGGTCAAGTTGGTTACAATTATTTGTGCGCAAACATTCAGATGATTCCCTCAAACTATCATGCATATTATCATTCAACTAAAATCAAATGTTGGTTACATAAACAATGAAAGTAAGTTAGTATAACAATAGATGAAACAAAGGTATGCATTTAACAAAAACCAACATTTAGTAAGAAAGTGTTAAAATTGTGGCCGACTTCTCCCAGGAAAAACGAGTGTCTAGGAACCTTTGTTGTTTTATCTGCTGGCTAGTATCGCCGGATGCAGGGCTTTATACTTTAAAAATTTGAGAAAAGTGTTATGAGCTCATCAAAGCATATGCAATGTTATCTTTTGCATTCTTGCCTTGAAACTATCATGAATTATGACATATTTAAGCTTGATTAGTCATTTTAAATACTAAAGGGTTTAAAGGGAATATTTTTATAGCTCACATTTTAATGTAACAATTGCTGCTTATTTATGCTATTATACAGACGCGTTTATTACCCGGACAGCAGGCTAACTCTCATGGACTAATGCCACGCCGGACTGCGAGATTATGTCACCAATTTTCATAATAAAATGCAACGCATCCATAAATGTATTCATTGAAAATAAATGATAACTATTTTCTCTTGATTGCTTTTTTAACTTTTCTCAATTAGATTTCAAGTCAAACAAAACACAATTTAATTAGAACTGATTTGCAACATATCTGACACTAAAGTAGTTTATATAATTTTGGGTTGTAATTAATATTATGTATGACATAATAGACAATTATACGTATTCATTGGCATTTCTAATATCTCTTACATGTATACCTTTTGTCAGTAATGTTAGATAACATGTAAAGACGTATGCAATTTTTTCATCAAGACATGTAGGAAGAATGAAAAGTCTTTCATATTTGTTTGTTTTTTGTTTGTTTTTTTTCAAATTTTGCTTGATCTGTCTATGATAGTTCGATAATTAAAATTTTTTAAAGAGAAACAAAATTTTTAGTTTTGTTAATATAAATTAAAGTTCTCCCATACGTAAAGCTGGACTATATATTTGAAACATTATAATAATGAACGAATCTATTGTTTTATTGAATGCTAGAAACTTAAAGCATATAAGCTGTTATTAGGAAAAGACCTATGTTTGGCGTGTTACAAATTCAATACCTTTCAAATACATGTACAACTTGTAACACTTAAATTTTGAACTGAATTCGTTTCTTTAAACATTGTTAATGAACATCTTCTGGAAAAGAATAAAGTCATTTGTATTAATTGTGTTAAAAGGTACCCATCTGTTAACATAAAACTTGTATATCATGTAATTTAAAGCATGTGGTTTAAACCTTTTGCCAGTTCCAATTAGCTTCTTTCTTTGGCGCCGATAAATACAAAGACCCATGCTTAATCGGATTCCAGCTTAAAAGGAAAATAGGAGTTAAAATCGATATGTTTGTTCTTAAGATAAAACAATGGAAACTGACAAAATAACAATTCTTGCAGAATCGTTGACTTTTGTTCTTAAGATAAAAACTTTTAAACTGTCAATAAAACAAACAATTGTTGCAAGATCATTGGCTTTTGTTTCAGCTATGTAAACGAAGGTTGTCCTCAATGGTCGCATAAAAATTCCATAATGGAAAACATAACGTGCTTTTCCCATTTTTGAGGAAACAAACGTATTTTTAATGCAATGACACCAGAAAGAATTATTGTCAATTTAAAGATCGTCATGCTAGTTGTGTGTAGGTTAAGAGAACAACTTGATATGAGTTGCTAAAAATATCTCTGAGAAGAAGTTGAAGAACCGCCTTCGTTCCGTAAGCCTCGTGGATTGGTTCCTCATTGAATGTAGTCAAAGTCCATGTTGTCTTGAAAATTGCTTCTTAAAGAAAAACAGAACAGAGACAAACAAAACCTAAAAACTATTTCAAACGGCTTTTTAGATGCGATTTAAAAATTCCAATGGCTTCATTTTAAGAACAAATTATTATGCGTTTTTTACGTTGCTGTTTGAAAGTTTGACCTTATTTTGTTCAAGTGTTTCTGTTTATAGTGGCTTTCCGCTTTCGTTAAAGGTTAGAGGTTAAATATTAAATCATATATTTTTTCATATAAATCGTTTCATATACATGTAATTGTCAAATCAAAAGAACTTAGATGGAAAAAAGAATTTTCCTGACAAAAACATACATATAAACAATAAGCAAACCCTTATAATATAATAATTTCATTAGAAACCAAATATCATTAAATGAACACTCTAAATAAAGTCTTAATTAAGAGATGCAAAATACGGGAGAATGCATAAAACTCTTTATATGTTTTTTATTCTCTTTTTATAATACATTCCTTTTAACTTTATTCGAGGAATATTGTTACCGAAGTCAATGTACAATGTAAAAACTGTTAATCATTTGATCGATTTCAAACAAACAAAGTGCTAAGATTGATGTATATCAACAACTTGCGAATGTTGTCATTTTGGTAGGACAAATATTAAGATGGTCCTGACTCTGCTTATCACATGGAAAACTAGCATATTTTAAATATCTTCTTGTTAATTTTTGTATTCATATTTATATATTATTTATTCTACTATAAGTATAAAATTATTTATATAATACCCTCGCATTTTTTGCAGGACCCGATGTATCTCTGTAATCAACATCCAAATACATGTGTGTACAAAAGCTGGATATGGAGAAACCCGGTCTTTTATACGATGTGTTTTAATATATTGTAATGAGCAGATTGAAATAGCATCTTTTGCTACACACGAAGCCAATATGAAATTAAAATTGGCAATTATGTGTGGTAAAATATGCAAATAAAGCAACACAGTTAATTTTTCAAGTGTATTTAATGATAAAAGAATGTTATAAAACTTACTCATTAATATTTTATAACTACTTAAAGAAGATAAATGACTTAATGAGCATATAACTCTGTCGGATTTATGAATAATAAGCATTATTAATATTAAACAAAAAAGTACCTAATTGATGAATAATTGTTATAATGAATATTTCAATTTAAATGTTTGATTAGTGTCATATAGTTCTCAATGAGTATACACAGTTTTGATTTTCTAATTACAATTTAATTATATAATGTTTTAACAACAATAACAAATGATGATTTCGCTTACGGTAATGCAATAAATGATGGTGATAACATATAATTATTACTGCCTGAAACATTAAAATATGTTTCAACGCATTCCCCATTTTGTATTTTATATGCTTTAAAAAACGTTAATTTTACTATTACTTACGTTTTAAAGTTTCTTTCTCCTCCACTTGCACGACTTCACAATGTTTAAGATAGACAACACATAACAGACATAATATGGTTTAGAAAACAATAGGTTTTGGCTGTATTAATAAAAGATACTTATTTTATGAATGTAAATGAAAATATATAAAAAGAGCTGTTATTGAAGCATTTGTTGGTTATATTTCAAAGCTAAAAGGTTTTAAATAAAGAATCTTAATGGACAATGTGAATGAGTTCTTTCATAGCATTTGTAATTATTTAGCTGTTATAATTAATAGTTTGCAAACTGACATTTTGGTTCATTTTGTTTAATAGCCTAAAGGAGTTTTACGTCGTAAATTCTTTTTATCGACAATTTAAATTCAGATATTTTCCAACGCGAATATTGACATCTTAATTTCTTCCTGATACGTTTTTCCTGATTCTTTCGTTTTGACGGCCAAGGTCATTCGCATAAATTGGCACGAGTTCATGTGTTCATCAATTGTCAACACTGAAGCTTTAATTTAAACAAACGAAATAACCATTCTTTACAGGAAGATGACACTTGTTCTCAAGGTTGTCAGACTAACCACGAATGATTGACATTTTGTGTCTTCCAAAAACGTGCTGGATATAAAAGTCAAAGTGAATTCTCTATAAGTGGCCTTGGGAAAGATTAACAAAATAAAATACGAGTGTGTTGATGGTCTTAACAAACCTCGTTGAAACAATAAAGTTCCCTTGGAATCGTTAAAGGGCTCCCATTTAGTGCAATCGTGATGTGTGAGTCGGCTGATTTGAGTTTGATGGAATTAAAAAAATCACAAATTGACTTTATTTACAAAAATTCGCCTGGACATTTTGAGAAATGTTACTAAGAATGACAAAAGAAATGATCTAGTCATTGTGAATGAATTTATTGATTTGCGTTAAAAGATCAATTTAAATTGAACAAAAACATTTTACACGTCATGATCGCACAAAATGAAGGCCTGTTAACGTTTCCGTACTTTTTACAATAATGTTTTTCATTTTACAAGAGAAAATCATTGTACCCTATTATTTTATCTTTTTTATAGACGAGATAGGCACACACGTACAAACATTTAATTGCATATTTTTAAGAAACCTAGATCAATTCCTCAGTGTATTTCGTATGCAGGGTTAATCAATTAGAAAAGTGATAAAATACTGATTAACTTAACTTTAGCAATCAAACGAATAACATAGGCTCAATCCAACGGGATCGGGGTAATTTTGTGAGATTATTATGTCTAAAGTATTATCCTTCAAACCGTCTTGCACCAGCTAATTAAATCTAACGATATGTTTTAAAATTTGAATTCAAAATAATTATGTCTATCTTATTAATAAGTATTTAAAGGATAAGTAATAAAAGAACTGAGTGTTTAATACACTGAGTTCTCCGGATTTTGAAGACAATAACAGTAGCTTAAAAGATTGTCACTTACAAAATAGAACGAACAAAATAAGACTGACATTTGTATGTCTTCCAATAAACTTAAGTTAGACCTTTATATGAATACACTTGCCAGTAATAAAGGTTCAGAACAAACGCCTATATAGTTTTACTGTAGCGGTATCTTACGATTTTTTTAATTATTTTATTCAATGGTAGGATACTACGTCATCGCGCACCTGCTGAATGCTCCCACTTGGACCACTTGTTTCGTCGATTCGAAGGTAAAATACAATTTTATTATAAGAAAACGTAAGAGTATTAAAAATCATGTAGCGCACCAAAGAATGGCCATAGTACTTGAGATAATTGTAAAAAAAGTTTATAGATTTATTGCCTGGTTTAAGTCTGAAAACGGGATAAGTGTTTTTCTCTGAATGCTCCCACTCGGACTTTTCCCGAAACATATATGAAATAAGGTTGAAAACCTTCTTGAAAATTATAGTATATCATAATTTTATATTATAAGTATATTATAAGTTTTGACGGAAAACGTCATCATCATATTTTGCGTAATTTTTATTGTTGACGTCAACGACGTCATTTCCTGTATGCATAACATAGTTCAAGATAAGACATGTAAGAAGATAAATATGTGATTTATATAAAAATAAACAGTAACTCCTTGATATAGAGGGGTTTAACCCCTCGAAACGTTGGAGATAGAAAAGTTTGTGTAGTAGATAATTATGAATTAATTGTTTCCAGATAGAATTTAAAATGAATACACAAAATAGCTGTGAAATATTGGCACGTCGAGAAATCTTAAGGCAAACAGAGAAACTCTCGCGTTATGAATCACATAAGGATTTTCTTAGAGTGCTTGAGCTTGAGGAATAGTGTTGTTCCAGAAGGATTCACTTTAAATTGGACTCCTTGTATAGCAGTAGATGATCAAATATCATTGAAATATGAAGCAATATTAAAGAATGCAGGATTACAGTTGATGGAAATTACCAGTGAAGCTATAGAACGTATCACAACTGATCTCAACTTTACAATTCAACGTAAGTTAGATAACTCAATATTTAATAAAATAGATATGAAAAATGACATTACCAAAACGTACAACAATTATACGGAAAAGTATAGTGCAATTAAGAAGAAAAAACGGATACAGAATGGTCTAATTGGAAACAGAGGTATGACATCTTTAACTAAAAAGAATAATGATTCAATGATAAAAGAAAAAGTTTTTGATCATACCCAAAAAATAAAAAGTGCATGTGATATATTTAATATTGAACTTGAAGATACTGATCAGGTTTGTAATAATTTAAGAGTAAGTTGTGATGATGATAAAAATATAGTTATAGAAGTGGAATCGGATGGGAACTGTTTCTACAGATGAATGAGTGTCTTTTTGACTGGATCAGAAAAATATCATAAGCAGATCAGAAAAACCACAGTACACCACATGGAGGGCAATATAGAAGAATATTTTCCATTTGTTGATGGTGATATTAAGAGTCATTTACAAGAACAATTAAGAACTGATGGTACATTAGGCTCATGGGCAACAGAGGCCCAGTTATTTGCAATCTCAACTATTCTTAACAGGAATATTATTGTCAATGATAATGGTATAAAGAATGTGTTTTCTCCCTTGATGACTCTAAGGCATTTGAATGGAAATGAAAATGAACCAATTCATCTTAACTATTCCAGCAACCATTTTAATCTTGTATTGGAATTGAAAGATCATGCTGTCAATAACATATCACAAAATGATAAACTAGTATATAGTGATGCTAATATAGGCAGCCAGTTCATGCAGAGAAAAGACTAGAAATGTGTCCATAGGACACTGATGCCCCCACACGCCACTGTTATGTCAATCTTATGACTCTAGGTCAAATATTTTTTGGACTACATGTGCCACAAGTTGAAAACTAAAAATCAACAAAGGGCCATATTTCTATTAAATTTGGCCGCAGCAAAAAATCCTTCCTTTACTATGATCTACACATTAAGATTGTTAATCCCTGGAAGTTTAAGCAAAATCTGCCATCCGGTTTAAGAGGAGTTGCATTCACAAAATTTCTATATAGAATATAATGAAAAAAATCAACAAAGTGCCTTAATTCTGTTAAATTTGGTTGCAGCATAAATTCCTTCCTTTACTACCATCTACACATTAAGGTTGTTCATCCCTGGAAGTTTAAGCAAAATCTGCCATCCGGTTTAAGAGGAGTTGCATTCACAAAATTTCTACATAGTATATAGTGAAAAAATTAACAAAGGGCCATAATTCTGTAAAATTTGGTCGCAGCAAAAATTCCTTCCTTTACTACCATCTATACCTTAAGGTTGTTCAGCCCTGTAAGTTTAAGCAAAATCTGCCATCCGGTTTAAGAGGAGTTGCGTTCACAAAATTTCTACATAGTATAGTGTGAAAAAATCAACAAAGGGCCATAATTCTGTTAAATTTGGTCGCAGCAAAAATTCCTTCCTTTACTGCCATCTACACATTAAGGTTGTTAATCCCTGGAAGTTTAAGCAAAATCTGCCATCTGGTTTAAGAGGAGTTGCATTCACAAAATTTCTACATAGTATATAGTGAAAAAATCAACAAAGGGCCATAATTCTGTTAAAATTTGGTCGCAGCTAAAATTCCTTCCTTTACAACCATCTACACCTTAAGGTTGTTAATCACTGGAAGTTTAAGCAAAATCTGCCATCCGGTTTAAGAGGAGTTGCGTTCACAAAATTTCTACATAGTATATAGTGAAAAAATCAACAAAGGGCCATAATTCTGTAAAATTTGATCGCAGCAAAAATTCCTTCCTTTACTACCATCTACACATTAAGGTTGTTCATCCCTGTAAGTTTAAGCAAAATCTGCCATCCGGTTTAAGAGGAGTTGCGTTCACAAAATTTCTACATAGTATATAGTGAAAAAATCAACAAAGGGCCATAATTCTGTTAAATTTGGTCGCAGCGAAAATTCCTTCCTTTACTGCCATCTACACATTAAGGTTATTCATCCCTATAAGTTTAAGCAAAATCTGCCATCCGGTTTAAGAGGAGTTGCGTTCACAAGATTTTGGGACGTACGGACGGACTGACGGACGGACTGACGGAATGACGGACGGACGGACGGACAAGTGCAACGCTATATGCTCCCACATTGTGGGGGCATAAAAATGAGCCAAACGACAATGAATGTTTAAAGAAGATGAATGAGGATAGTAAGAAGACGGATACAAGGTACAAAAAATATAAACGTAGATATAAGAAGAAAGATAACGGATTAAATAGGATAGATAATAAAAGTGTAGTAATTAATTTATCAAAAAAAGACTTAACCAAGAAACAGATAAATCTACTTTCAAAAGGTGAGACTTTTGTCCCAAATAACAGAAAACCAGATGTACCAAATATCATGTGTGAATTAAAAGAATGGAAAAGGAGAATGAGGTTACGAGAGTTTTTTTACGATTCACAAAGAGAAAATAATGATAATGAAGTAAGTGAGGAATGGTGTGATAAGAAAAAAAGTAACAGTTGTTTCACTCCTAATAGTGGAAGAGATAAATGTTTGGATGCTTACATAGATGCAGTAAAAGAAGAAATCTTAAAAGGTATGAAGAAAAAAGAAGTGCATAATATCTCTAGATTAGAAGAAATTGCGATGAAAGACCTCCTTGAAGATGGAACTATTGTTATTAGACCTGCAGATAAAGGATCAGGGATAGTGATACTAGACTCTGATAAATACAATGAAGATATTGAAAATGAATTAAAGGATGCAAGTACATATAAACATGTAAGTGAAGACCCAACAGCAATGATTTTAAAGACAACAAAGAAACTCATAAATAGAATGGATAAAGATAGAACTCTCCCTAAAAGACTTTCACAGTATTTAATTCCCGACAGCCCAAGACCAGGACAAATAAAGGGAAATCCCAAAATACATAAACCAGACAACCCCCTCCGACTAATCATAAGTGGTATTGGAACAGTGACAGAACAAGTGGCAGAACTAGCTGAGAAAGAATTAGATGAATTTGTAATTAATACGCCTAGTTATATAAAAGACACCTCCCACTTCCTTAATGAAATTAAAGACATAAAAAATCTACCAAACAAAAATGCAATACTATTTTGCTTTGATGTGGAGAAACTATATCCATCAATACCAAAGAATGACGGGCTAGAAGCATGCAAAGAAGCTTTAGCATACCGCAAGTCAAAACAAATTCCTGATGAAGAGATTCTGAATATGATACAGCTAGTTCTTGAAAACAACAACTTTGAGCATAATGGAAAACATTACATACAGGTTGATGGAACGGCTATCGGATCAAAGCTTGGGAAAAATTATGCTTGTACATACATGCGAATTTGGGATAGAAAGTTGTCAGAATTTAGGTTACAACCACTTATATACAAAAGATTCATAGATGATGGCTTTGGTATCTGGACACATGGAATAGAGACTTTACAGCAATTTACAGAATATGCAAATAACATCCATTCAAAAATAAACATAAAGTTACGACACAGCCATAAACAAATCGAGTTTTTGGATACGTTGGTAATTTTAGAAAATGGGAACATTGAAACTGACTTTTATAGCAAAGAAACAGACACGCACATTTATCTACACAAAGATTCAGACCACCCCAGAAATACAAAGCAAGCTATACCTCATGGCCTTGGAATCCGCTTGAAAAGAATATGCAGTGACGATAACAAATATTATAAACAAAGATCACTCCTCGGAGAACAGCTTAAAAGTAGAGGTTACAAGACAGAGTG
The DNA here is from genome assembly GCF_026571515.1 of Ruditapes philippinarum. Classification (NCBI taxonomy): domain Eukaryota; kingdom Metazoa; phylum Mollusca; class Bivalvia; order Venerida; family Veneridae; genus Ruditapes; species Ruditapes philippinarum. The sequence goes on from NW_026855991.1 coordinate 112,283, forward strand.
GATAAACAGACATCTCAAAAGGGCAGACCAAACATCCAGAAAAGAAGCATTAGAAAAGAAAAATAAACCAATGGACCAAGGGAGAATCCCATTAGTGCTTACATATTCAAGCTACCTGCCAGATACACACAAAATTGTGAAGAAAAATATGAGTATTCTGCAAAAATCTAAAAGGATGACAGATGTATTTAGGTCACCACCAATTGTAGCATACAAAAGATCAAAAAACTTTAGAGACATTTTAATTCATGGAAAACTAAAAAAAAAAGAAAGGCATAATACAGAGCAGCCGTTGTAGTGGTCCATGTGATACACCTGGATGTAAGACCTGCATGTTCCTATCACAGAGCGAAATGTTTCAAGGGAAGGACACTACGTATAGTATATATAGAGGTGGGGACTGTTACACCAAGAATGTAGTTTACCTGATAAGTTGCGGGAAATGTAATCAACCTGTATATGTGGGTGAAACAGGGAGGAGCATTAAAGAGAGGGTTAAAGAGAATACTTGGGATATAAGGGCATTCAGAGACAAACCTGTGTCTATCCACTTTAATTCATCAGCCCATTCAGAAAATGACATAAAATTCAAAATCATCGAATCAATAAATAACAATAAAAGTACAATCTACAGACGGATCCGTGAAGAATTTTGGATAAATAAATTACAAACATGGTCACCTATTGGACTAAATATCAAAACAAAATAAGATTTATCATTATCATTGTTGCCGTCATAATCACTTTGCTGGTATTGTTGTTGATATTGTTACTATTTTTCATAAGATGATTTGATAGTGATATGCACTTAAGGATTTATCAATATTATTATTGTTTTGATAGTTAGTATATTATGACAGTTATTATTGCATTCATCGGTATTTTTGTAAAACTGCGCTGTTGCAATCTAATTTTTATTTTCTTTTCAATTATATTTTTCTAACTACTAAAACATGGTAATTTTAGTTAGACACTGCTTATCACGTGTCGCTTGTCATTATTACTATTATTTATTATTATTATTATTATTATTACTATCATAATTATTATTATACCTTTAATTATTATTATTGCTGTTATTATTATTATTATTATTAAGTTTACGGTTATTTGCTGTTATGATTATTATGACTATTATTATGATTGTTATTATTATTATCATTATTACGGTTATTTCCTACTATGATGATTATTACTATCATGATTATTATTATTTTCATGATTATTATTGTTATAATTATCATTATTATCATTATAATTATTATTACAATTATTGTTATTTTTATTACCATTGTTCTTTTCCTTATTATTATTGTTACGGTTATTTCCTATTATGATTATTATTATCATCATGGTTATTATTATTTTCATTAATATTATTGTTGTAATTATTATTATAATTATCATTATTATTATTATTACCATTGTTGTTATCATTATTATTATTATTATCATTATCATTATTATTATTATTATTACCATTGTTATTATTACTACCATTGTTATTATGATTATTACTATTATTATTTTTATTATTATTAAATTATTTGCTATTGTAAATATTATTGGAATGTTTTAGTAGAAATTTTTTTAATAATAACAATCATTATTATTATTTTTAATGTTTTTTCAATGAAATAAGTTTCATAATTCTTGCTATGTTAATATTATAAATAATATTAAATAAGGGGAGCAACGTTATGCAGTGGAGCAATTTTCACGGAAAACGTCATCATCATATTTTGCGTAATTTTTATTGTTGACGTCAACGACGTCATTTCCTGTATGCATAACATAATTAAAGATAAGACATGTAAGAAGATAAATATGTGATTTATATAAAAATAAACAGTAACTCCTTGATAAAGAGGGGTTTAACCCCTCGAAACGTTGGAGATAGAAAAGTTTGTGTAGTAGATAATTATAAATCTTCATAATGTTTGTATTTGTCATTTAGCTTTATACATATTACAGAAATATACTAATATGCTTATCTACGAGTAAACAATTTAAATCACAGAAATTTATCGAAATCTATAAAATTCTTATTACACATGTCTAATTTGAATAAACTGTGTATAGGAAGCTGCATTTTCTATTACAGGTCAAGTAAATAAAGTTGGTCTGAAAAGTGTTAAATGGCAATACTTCACAAATAAACATTATTCATTCTTATTAACTTATCAAAGTAAGATTTACCTTTTTATGATTTTTTGTAATCTTACCAGATTGATCCTGATCTCACATTGCATTCCTTTTGCTTCTTAACCAAGTATTTTGCTATCATATTGACATACAGAAACTACATAAATAACATAATTTATTTATAATCTATGGGAAGGTCCTAATCGAATAATGCTAGAGCTTGTTTCCCAACCCATTTGCTTTTTGTCATAATTTAACGAAGTCGTATCATGCGTATGATACATGTATATGACATGTGTTTGATGCAATAAAATACGTGTAAACTAAACTTCAATACATAAAAGTAATGACACCTAAATCCCTTACACTATAAATAACTAATACTTTGACACTTTAATGTATCGTGCATTACGTCACAAAATTTTGTATATATACATTATTCATGTTATTACAATAAAAAATATTTTAAAATTACCTGTTAACGTGTTTGCAAAATTTTATTTAACTAATTAAAAGCTGAATGATAGATATCGTACAATAAAAAAGTCATGTTTGTATTATAAATTTCTTAAGAAGCGAGGATAATGTTTTTATATCTTTGATTAGAACAGTTAAATGGTTTCGTTTTCGTGCAATTGGAACCCCAAATGGGATCTTTGATCCTATATATATGATGAGAATTCATCAAAAAAGTTATAAAGACCAAATTGACGATCCAATGTTATCTCATTTCCGAATTAGAGTGCTATCTTATTATGATAATTTGAAATCATTTTTCTGAAACTGCAATGAATAAAAGGAATAAACATTGTATAAAGCTTCAGGAATACAAATTACAAGTTAATTAAGCTGTAGCAAATGTTATAAAGTCAATGACATTAAATAGTTTACATGGCGATTGATAAAAACCTGCAAAAGAATGCCAATATAAATCAAAATGTCAGTGCATAACAGGTTATCTTAACTCTTAAATATTTATTAGTCAGAATATTTTCTAGACATATCTTCACTGTCAGCGAACTGTTCAGATATATTGCGAGATGAGAAGTATTATTATCTGTTATACCGAAAATTAAAGAAATTAATTAGTGGTGTCCACCGGAGCCAAATTGGTATTCGTACTATTATTTTTAACATGCAGTAATTTACTTTTATACTATCTATAAAAAGTAATATACCCAGTCATTTTTTGTGTACTTCAGAACCACTTAGAGGATAATTTATTAAATGTACTCCTGGACCAGAAAATAAAAGCAATGGACCATAAATCTCTCAGATTACGACATTTGAGACAAACTCATATTTCCAAATAGTTTGTTAACAGTATTTAAATCTATTTAATGTCGGTCTAGTCTCTGAAGTTTCCTAAACAACCTAAAAAATATAAATAATGTTGTTTGGAAAGGTAACCTTCATTTGCGAAGGGATTACAGAACGCTATCGTTTTCATTTGCAGAATGTGTAAGCTTCTGTGAATATTAAAGACCATATATTTTTTCTAAATAAGTTCTATTGCGATGATCTGTAAATAAAAGTGTTCAAGCTTACTTGAAACTTGTTATGGTCCACTCTCGGAAGCTTACCTTTACCTTTACTGGTATCATAAGAGGAATTGTGTTCGTTACCCCTATTGTAGAAGAACCAAAATTTGCAAAGTTTATCATTTATTATATACTTATAAATGAAATATTGAGAAATATTGATGAAATAAAATGCGTATTTTCATTTTCCGTATTTTCACTGTAAAAATTTATTTTTCACTGCAGTGAAACATATTTTCCGTATTTTCACTGGTGTCTTGCCGGACTACTTTCTTTTAAATTCTGCCAGTACACAAAATTTATGGGAAAGTCTTTCAAATTTTATTGCAAAAAAAGAGAAAAATGTATATAATAAACAGAAAATTCAAGTTTTTTCTATAAATACATGATTTATTTTCATCTTGTGGCATGAAAATTACCATATTTCACTCGTGGCTACCGCCACTCATGAAATATTTATTTTCATACCACTCGATGAAAATAAATCATGTATTTATAGAAAAAACTTGAATATCCTCTATATATCACTAGTACTTCAAGTTACCTGCTTTGTATTTGAATTATAAGATAATATTTAATTTCCCTTATCAACATGTCGCCCAAACCTTAAAGCCAAAAATTTAACGGACTCATTTTAAGTCTGTATGTGTGTAAGATAATTAATTTGAGATCTCTGAGATTTAAGTGAGAGTTTTATTGTAAATTTCCAAGCTTACTAATAGTCAACCCTCTGTGTAAAGGCGATATAGTCACTTCTGGCTATATTGACCTGCAACCGCCAACACATTACACTACAATGTGTTTACGATTCACCCCAAACATCATTTAAACGAAAACGTGCATCACTAAGATATAACACAATTTGAATTATTTTTAACATACTATCAACGTTAATATGGTTATTTGTTAAATTATACCTAAGAAAATGCGCAAATTTTACATTGTAATAAAATATGATATATTATATTTATCTTTGATATACGAATCGTATATAAAAGTACACATTATTATATTTTGTACGTAATTCTTGATGGGATCGATTTTAGTGTTGTCTTGAAATTTGCTGTTTTCACAGGGAATCCTTATCAAGTTTAATTTGACTGTGTCTTAATGTCCACTTAGAAATATTAAATAAAGGGCTTAACACGTAAAAAGCAAGAAACAATTACAAGAAACAATTACACATGCAAGGCTTTACAGATCCGATTAAAAAATTTCAATGGCTTCTTTCAAATTGATTTTTCTAATGCTGCTTCTTGTGCGTTCTTGTATGCAAATGAAACGATTTGACCCGATTCGGCACATTGTAACAAATTTTATAAAATTAATACAAAATTCTTAACAGTAAAAGGACTTTTGCTGTAAGTGCAAAAGTAAGAATGTTTCATAATATTAGTGTGGTTTGTTGTTTCTTGCAATAATGCAACTAAAACAGTTATAACTGAAATATATTTTTGTTATCCGGGATAAATTGAGAAAAAAACACAATTTTGCGAAGTTTCGGATTATATCTATTCAAGAATCCTTCTGCTGGGCATGTGTGAAATGATTATCTTCAACGTAAAATTATAAGATATAAATGTTATATAATTCTGTATCAGTAATCCGCCCAAAAGCACAAAATCACTATTCCACGAAATAACCGATTGAACTATTTCTTATTTAAGTGTTTAATGACACTAGTAACGACATTTATTCAATATCTTTATATATGCCAAAGGTATATCAATGTCTCATTGAACGTAAACACTTCGTCATTACGCTTCCACAAAGTGCTGCAATGCTGATTATATTCGAGGTATGGGAAGGCACGTGACCAAACGTTGGTATATTGATGGGAATGTGGTATCGTTGATCGCTTTTCTGTCTGTTAGTTTTATTAAATCATAAAGATATGATAACAAACACACAATGACACGTCGTGTATGCATCTTTAAAAGAAAAAAAATATAACGTTGAAAATAAACCACATGAATGAATAAGAAAATTGTCTTGAATATTGATATTCAAATTATCAATTAGACGATTACATTCTCCTCTTTTCAGCTTTAAAGTTATATTTCAATCAAAGTAACGTTCGAATTACGTAATAAACATATCAACTAAATCTTAGTACTGGTCAAGACACGCTTTGCTTCAATCTTTGTTCCTGTACTATCAATGGTGGTAACCGCTGCGGGGATTTTGGATATTTTAGTGTTTGTAACTTCCCGATCATTGCCGTTAAGATCCGGTTATCAGCAATGTGTTATAAAATACTGAACCTATGGAAAACCAAAGCGACATTTGCGTAAAGCATGTTGCTCTCGACAAATATAATGCAAAACGTTGATGAAAAATATGAAAACAATGCACGTATTGTAAAAGGAACAGTTTCCCCTACAGAAATCTTTTCAAAACATTTGAATTATTATCATAATTTTGGATTGAAATTATTTCCCCACATAAACGTCAGTATTATATAACTGGCGTTGGAATACCTAACAAAACAAAACATAGTTGTGATGATGATCAACCTAACAAACGCTCGTTGGAACACTTCAAGTAACTGTAGAAATGGAAACGTTTTGTATCTTGTTGGCCAATCGAACCGCCTACGACTATATGACACAGAAAGTCACATTATTTTAAAACAATCATCTGTTGGTATATGAATTTAGATGTCGAATCGTCCATGATAATCATATGTTAATAAAAAGACATTTTTTTACATTATTTGCTAAAGAAAACAAGAAATTGAACACAAATAAATCAATTTACTTCTCAGAATAATAGTATCGGTTACATACTCGCTTACGCGTGAACAATTTATACCTTATGGGATTCGAACCCCAATGTCTTTTTGCTTGTTATTACACTGCTGTTTGCATAATAGTAAGACTATGTGTTTTATTTATATTTTTAATGTAAATAACGGATAAAAAATTGTTTCACATACTTGGACCGCTGTGGATCATTCCGTTGCAATTATTATTAATTCGATCGTTTTAGACCGTTGCTAAGCAATTGTTATCAAAAACATGTACCATTTAATACTAGTATCTGAACAACATATTACTAGTATGTTATACTACCGGGATGATAGGATCAAATGTGCAACCTCAAAGCAAAACAATTTTTATTTGCTTTGTGTAGCATTTTATAATTCATCAAGTACACACATCAAGTACACGAGCTATTCTAAAAGGACTGGTCTATCCGAAACTATGAATCTAAGACAATGTATCCGTATTCACTTTTTTGCTGTATTTGATTTGTAGTTAGCTAAAGAAATAACATATATTTAATTATAAATATGATGCGACCAGTTATTATCATTTTTTAAAGTAAATCCGGTACAGCTGAGCAGACACAACACAATCCATTTGGCAAATCGCTATTAAGATTAAACACAAACAACGTTAATCCTAAAATTATTATGCAAACATTATATTCAACATAATTGCGATACAAGTATTTTTTTGTTTCAGGTGAAGATTAAACATGTGTAAACGATTTTTTCGACAGTTACATAGGGATATCCAAATATTTCTTATTCAATCTATTTGGCCGTATTGTAGGCAAATGATTGCACGAGAAAATGGCATAATTAGTGTTCTTTCATAGGTTACTGAATACACAATCTTATCAATGATAGATTTCACATTCTTTTATAAATTTCTAGCACAAAGGTGCAGTCAGAAGAAAATTGGGAACAATTTAACATTTCTGAATGTGATAGCATTACTATTTCGCAACTTGAGCGTATATCAACTCAGGATTTTGTTGTTATTCCTGTTTATATCTCATTTAAACGATTAAATGACATAGCACCGTACACAGCGCTTGAATAAGAAGTAAAAAAGCCAGACCGCTTACCAAGAAATCATTGACGATGGCTGCTTATCACGAGTGGGCTCGTTGGAGAAACGGGCAGTTAATTTTCAACGTTTTAAACGTTTTCTTTAATGCTTAAACAACCCTAAGGGGCATGATATTTATTGGTTGTCCGGCTGAAGTTCGCGTCCTAGCACATCGGAAACTCCACCCTTCCCCACCAGTGGAATACCCTCTTACCAAACCAGTAAATGAATGTACATCTACAGTGTCTGCTATTAAAAGTAAGCCGGGCACTAATCAAGATGCGATTATTGAAATTACAGTCTTTGAAAAAATAAGCACCATCATCTTAAACAAAAGCGGTCATAAAATTTTAGATATAGATTTAAATAGATCGATAAACGCATTTCATTTCATTATTGCTTTTTTCGTATTTACAAATACAGCTATTCTTGAAAAATGAAAAAATGAAGAAATAAATTGGTCAAAGGGATATTGCTATTTTTTAAGAAGGTAATTAAACCATTTACTTCACTATATATATTTCATAGAAATTTTACCCGCATTAAGCGTACACATAACGTTTTTTCTTTCAGTTCAATACAAACATGAAAGTTATATCAAACACTTAACTGTGATGTGTGGGATATATCAAACACTTATAAAAATTCTCTGATTGGCGGAGAGAAAACAGCTGTGGTCTACTTGAGTATATAACACATTTACACCCTGCAAAAAGGAATTCAGATAATGAATGGATATAGTAGCTAATGACATTTTCAGGGCTATACTTTAAATTAGACAAATCTTCATTTTGCTGCTTGTGAAGATCTTACTTTGATTAAAATGCTTATCAATATTTCTTCTACATCCGTCGGAATTTCAATAATTAATCTACTATACAGGTCCGTTATTGAAATTATTACATTTCGGATGATCTTAGGTAAAACAAGTTGACATTATTCCATCAAAATATTTTGTCCAGATTACCCCAAATACAACAGCTTGACAGTCTTGTCCTTGCAAAGACGTTTACATTTCTATAGACGTCTTTTCAATAAATACGTTACCAGAACGTTCCTCTACAAACACAGACAATGTTATTCAAGAAGATTCAATATCTAGTGTCAGTGCTTTATGAAACTGCTTGTTAGAAGGTAATAATTTATGTAACAATAAGTCTGTTCAATGGATTAATATGTCATTCTCTGCGGATATAGGTCAATCTTTTTTTGCGTCTTTATTGCTCAGAAACATTGCTGTTCTATAAGGCATTTCCCTTGTAGCAAAACTTATTATACCGGTCAATATCTCATATTTGCTTCAGATTGATGTTCTAAATCATAAGGAATTACACTTTATTTACAAGACAATTAAAACCTTTATGCAAAAAAATGACTGGCCAATATTTTAAGATTAATTTGAAGAATTTCGGCACGCTTGCATGATCTTGTGGAATCTAAAAAAACGGTATAACAATTGGGATAGGAGTGGAAAATCTTTTCCCCGTCGCCATATAAATAAGGTTAAATTTGGCGTTGTATAACCAAAAACATCACAAATGATACGATTTCTACTTTACAATGTCTCATCATACCAAAAACAACTAAAAAGTTATTGCTAGTATTATATTGTCTTTACTTAATAATAATATTGACGGTATCAACTATGAATTGCGTTTACCAACTTTTTAAAGAAAAAGTCATGATACATCGGATTCAAACTCCTTTTGTTAATCGTATGTTTTAGTAGAGCATCCCGGGAAGCTGACAAACATATACAAACCTTTGATCTCAATATGACTTTAAGTCCAGCTGTTGAATCCGACTACTTCTGTGGTTAACAAATTGATTTAAAAATAATGAAATAACTCACTTTTGAAGGAATATAATTGGCTGGGTTGATGTTAGCAATGCCTTTGTCTCATGCCTTTGGGTATTTTACAACACTCTTTTTAAAATAGAAATATTGTTATTTCTTAACTGTTACAAACAAAAACCTCATATCACAATGACATAGAAAATATCACCATGATGTAGAAAATATCACTATGAAAAAACATCTGCATGAAACAACATGAAAGAGAAGTTAATTTCTATGTCCGATATTTAAGATTACTGTCCGAGAATTTGAGAATGATAATAAAGTGAAAATTACATAGTAGATTAGACAGGGTCATTTATTTAGGTAAAATGTCAAGAGAAACATTCATCCTGCTTTATAGTTAAAAGCAGTATCGAAATCTTATAGTCTTTTATAGGCTTAAGCCTTTAAGCCTGCTCAAACCATATAATTAATTTATTTGTTTGCTTATTAATTTATGCAAGATTCAGACCACCCAAGTTTTAAAGTTTTACAGACATACACCACAAAGAACAATTATAGAATCACCTGCCAATGCAGGCAATGATTATCATGATATACTTTCAAATGGAAATACCAACCATATTTGTACAAAATGAAGACAAATGCTGCTGTGAATAACTTATGTATTTCCATTTATAACAAAATATGTATGCATTTCTTACATTTTATTAATGTCTTTAGAATAATGTTTAGCAACTTGAAAGCAAATTAAAAGGATACAAAATGGTTGTTGTCTTGCTCAAGATATCTCAAGCTTGAAATAAATTAAGGAATTTCGAATTATACACATAAGCAATAATAAAATAGTTTATGTCAACTTGTTTTTCTTGAGAATGTTGGAGGCGTCCACACTTGCCCGAGTATGCTGCCATTGTAGGCAAAAGTGTAATTTTAGGCTGCCGATGATGACAGAAACGCTTTTCAAATGCGTATCATTAAAATCAACATTGACTTGATATACGATTAAAAATGTTATAAAACTCAATTTATATCTTATCTACGTATACTTGTATGTCAATTTGTTTGACGAATTTGGTATCTAAATCTTATGATAATAATTTTGTCTGAAAACATGACATAAAATATTTTTTGCAGGCTGTTTCTATTTTACTCGTTTGTTTGTTAAATTATTTGGAGTAATGGATATTTATAATGGTCATTTATTGTCATTCATGTCAGTTCAGATAATTAAGTCTACATTGTAACTGAAAAAAATGTAACAATAAAATTATTATGTTTTGACAACATGATTATTTTTACATGATTATACTTTGTACCTTTTCGATGTCTGGTGCCTTATGAAAACCCCATACCTCTGAACTACATGTAAGAATTTCTTCTGAATTGATATTTTCTAACCTACTTGCAAACAGCCATAATAACTACATAGTCATGATAAAGTATACGTTCAATATAAGAGGATAACTATCATATATGTTTATGATAAAAACAAATCAATACCAGAGATGTTATATTCTTACCATTGAAGATCGTTCAGTAATACAATATTGTTGGCATTTAAGATTTCTGCTTTTTTTACCTTTTGTTGTCAGGTGGTTCCTGTATTCCTACTTGAATACTGTGTGATTCCCTTTAGGATATGTTGTATGCTATTTAAATGCGTCTTTTTCAGTAAGTCTGTATTCCGCTGGCGTCAAACCTTTGGTCCATTTTATTTTGATTTGCCTTGGAGATTATATTTTGTTTTCTTCGTGACAATACGTTTTATGGAAAGGCACACATGTTGTTATTTTGAAGGTTCCATGATAACATGATAGCCTCAAGACCACATCTGCGAAAATCTCTTAATTCTACATGCTCTAGAAAGAAGTCTTGTTAAAGGCAAACGTTCAAAGTTTTGAATTCAATCTCTTGTATTGCACTGCAGGCAAATTGCTCATTGATGAGGGTAATGTTTAATATCAGTAACAATAAAATATAAATTGAAAACGTGTTTAAGGAAGATATTCCGTTTGCAAGTTGGTAATGATAGTACAATTAATTTTATCAATTTACATTAATCATTTACATTATTTCGACGTTACACCTTTAAGAAACACCGTGACGTATAACATTGCGTCTTAATTGACACAATAGTTTCTATACATTAATTGGTAGCATTTTAATAACATATGCACTTACATGTATATCATATAACAGTCTGATAACAAAGGGAAATCTTGCACACTTCATAACCGGTATGTAGATATCCAGTAAATTACCGTTCAAGCTTTCAAACGAACAACCCATAAATTTATCATCTTATGATATCTGAGAAAACAAAACATATTTCCGATAGGATACTGGATGATATTTTTACAATAAAATTTGTGTGTTTAGAGTAAATATGTCATTTTCTTTTTGTCACTTAGGTCTGTATTATTTCCTACAAAACTTCAAATAGATATAATTCACCGTTACGGTGTTTCTTTTATATTTTTACTTACATTTGATAAAAGTATTAAAGACAGTTAAAGAGATACTTATGTTCATTTCTGATGAATTAGCTATACTTTTCAAATGATTGACTTTCATAATGGTGGTTAGTTTATACGAATTTAAATTTATTTTAGTTCGATTGTGTTGGAAGCTATAATCTTATTTAAAACGCTCTTGAATTCGTTACTGAACCAAACAGTACTAAGCAACGAATTTAAAGCTTGTCGCTCACAGAACAAAGCTTGTGCCTGGTTGAACTCATGCGAAAAGCAATTCGTGCTCAGCCATGCCGCCACTTATAATAATAATTGTGATTGACCAAACATTGATGATAGCAATTATGTAGGACAACAGTAAAAAGGTAATAAAAGTATCTTAAGACTTCCCACTTTATCAATTTATCAAAGAAAAATCCAAAGAAAATTTTCTGGGGTCACATGGATTAATGATTATTTATCAATATGTGTACGTAGTTTAAATAAAAGAAAATAAAGAAAAAAATGACAAAATGTGTGTTTATATTTATCTGTACATGTACACAAACACTTTGGATACTTGGCTTTGCTTATTGTCACTTTAATATTGAGTTTTCAAACTTGAGCGTTGTTATTACAAATGTTACAATGTAAAAAAACAACAACAAAAAGAAACATAAAAGAAAGAAAACAAAAAATGTGTTCGTTGTTGTTAACAAATTTGCATGTGCTTTTGTACACTCCATGTCGGTGCATTTTATTTTTCATAATTATTATTATAATTAGTTTCTTGTTTTGCATTTTCATCATATTCAGTGAGCAGTAAAGTACAATTTATGAACTTTTATCAGTACGAAATACATCGGCTTGTTAAAGAAAGTATTAATTGTTAACACGACCTACTACTGTTTAATTACTAAGCATCTGCAACATTTCTGCGATGTCTGTGTAAATTTTCCCGAGGGATTATTTTAGATATTTACTCGTAAGTGATCTCTTCTTTAATGTAATACTATATTGGTGACTTTGTAAACTGCATGTCATTAATATTGAACGGCTCATTAATAACGTCTGCAATAAGATTGTAAATAACTAAATACGATTCAGAGAAATATTGTGTAAGATATGCGATATATATCTTTGATAGTTTGTATAATTCTGTAATTCTAACTGCATATCCTTTACGAGATGTACAGATACCCATTGTCACATCTAATATCATGTTCTTTTCTAAAGCCACACCATCCTCGATATTGTAGTCAGGATAATAAGCTACATCAGTTATATATTTCAAAAGATCAACTTTGATTTTTTGGTCGTTGACTAATGACTTATTATTTCAAATGTTACAGGTCAGTTATAAAAAAGTCTATAAATATCTGCCCGACCTGTTTTTCCATTTTGAACGTTATCAATGCATCTTGAAAGTTATTTACAGAATTTTTCATGAGACACATGGGTTATTTATTTTACATGTGAAATAGAATCAATATCAAATTGTAAATAGTTACGGCCAAATGTAAAGTTATTTTAATTAAATTGCACACTTACTATTTACGCTGGGGTGGCACTTTTTAATAAAATCTTGATGTTCTCGGTGAAATCTTTATGGTATGAATTATTTACTTTCCTTACTGTTACTTTTATTCGATATTTGAGTAAAAACAATCTGGTTCTTTTAACTGAGAAATTCGTTATAAGAATCTAACTTGCTATATTTGTTTCTTTTATTCTTTTATATAAATTATATCAACAAAACATTTAGTCAAACAAACAGAATGTAACAGGGAGCTTTACAATGCATTTATCGTACATTTTTCTATAACAATAACTAAATAGTTTTTATTGATACAGTCGTTATAAACATAATTGTGATCACATTGGCCTTGCTATTATTTATTGATTTCAAAAAATGTTTTGATATGTTACACAGAAATGGAATATATTTTAAATTGATTGAATCTGGTGTATCATATAAAATTGTAACAATGTTACGAAGTATGTATAATTGTGTGAAATCTTGTGTAAGAGCAAATGGTTGCCTGACAGATAATTTTGAGAGTTATATGGGCTTAAAACAAGGGGTATCACTCTTACCATTGTTATTTATTTTCTTCGTAAATGATATGCACGAAAATTTACAAATATATAATGTTGATACATTTTCATTAGATAATATACAAAAAATTTTACTATTATTTGCAGACGATACAGTTTTATTCTCTTATTCTAAGGAAGGATTGCAATGCCTCCTTAATAAACTTCATACATATTGTACTAAGTGGGGTATTGTGGTGAATGTAGATAAAACGGTTGCTATGGTTTTTAAATCTGGAAATAGAAATGAAGATGTAGAAGTATATTACAATAATGAGCTACTTAGCGTTGTTAAGTCATTCACCTATCTTGGTGTTACATTATCGTCTCATGGGAATTTTTATCAAGCCCAAAAGGCGTTATCTAATCAAGAGCTTGAAGCACTATACTCGTTAATTCTTTATTTGATTCAATTTTCCTTAATGTCACAGAAAAAAATCAACATTTTTGATAGCATTGTTTTACCGATTCTTACATGTAGTTCAGAGGTATGGGGTTTTCATAAGGCACCAGACATCGAAACGGTACATTTGAAATTTTTAAAACAAGTTCTTAGTGTACGTCAGCAAACTACAACATCAGCGGTTCTTGGTGAATTTGGACATTTCCGTTATTAGTTCTGCGAAAAGTCAGAATTGTTAAGTACTTGTACAGAATTATGAAATCCCCACACTCTCTCTTTTATACAAATTGGTATTTTTAAAAGATGCAAAAGGTAATTTGTTAAATAGCTGGTCAAAAAATGTTAAAAATATGTTGTCAGACTTAGGTTTTTCATATCTATGGAATAATGATAATATTTCACTTGTGCATGTGAATACTGTTATACAAAGAATTTATGATCAGCAGCTACAGCAATGGTGTGCTGAACTTAATACTTTCTCAAAGTTAGAAAGTTATAATTTGTTAAAAATTGAATTTACCCAAGATAAATATTTAAGTTGTATTAATAATGTAAAACATCGTAAAATGCTATTAAGGTTTAGGTGATCTCCGCACAAATTAGCTATTGAAGAGGGTAGGCATAGAAATATTGAAAGAAACCAACGCCTCTGTACACAATGCAATATGAAACAAATTGAAACTGAATATCACTTCTTATTAGTATGTCCATATTATAACGACTAAAGGAAAACATGTTTACCTACATATTATTGCTCATGGACTAATTAAATAAATTCATATCAATAATGAAATGTACGAACAAAAATGTAATTGTTAACTTAGCAAAATTTGTTTATTCTGCAATGCAACTAAGAAATGAATCTACTTAATACATTTGTTTGAAATAATGTACGCTAATAAATAATTATGTATATGTATAATTTATATTGTATGTACCTTTCTTTTCTGTACTTTGTATTGTACCGCCAAAATGTTACTTGGCGATGAACATGTAAACATATGTTTTTGCCAATAAATTATTTGACTTGACTTGACTATTATTTGTTATTTAACAATACTTGATACATGTTGTAATTCACAATTCACTAAAACAACAAGGAAGGAGTTTTGCGCATTTTGATTTTGTATTTAAAAACAATCTAGCCTACTTCCATAATACTTACTTTTTCTAGGGGCCGGGGGGAGGGGCGGTGGGTTACGGCGCTCGAACACAATTTAGTTTGTATGGCACCGAAACAGGAAGATAATTTTTTATCGTAAAACTTTCTTCATGTTGTTTAAATATTCTGTTTGAACCAAATTCTCTCATTTCGACAATTTTCTATCAACACAATTAAGGTCATATGGTGCCATTACAGACAAGAAGATTTTGTTATCGTAAAACATTCTACATGCTGTTTAAATATATTTGTCCTTTTTAACCAACTGTGCTATCATTTCGACAACTTTCGCTTCCAGCACAGTTTAATCTCTTCTTAAGAATAATTCTGAATAAATTTTAACAAAAAGACAAGGTCAGTAAACACTTAAACGACAAAAAATATTGCAGATCGTTGAACTTGCACGACAGTCTTAGATTGATTTGTGTTATGCTTAATACAAACAACATTAAGAGCCATATGTTAACAAGCTCTATCTTGTTTTTTAGTTGCAAGGATATAATTCAACTGCTTGTTGTCCTAACCATAGCAAAATGCTATTTTTTAAAATGTGTACAAAACGCATCGTTACACATACAAAGAAAGGAAATTTTGTCAGGAAAATGATTAATACTGTCATTGAAAAACGATAAAAATAAATGTTTCGAATCTGTCGCTTAATATAATTGTATCCTTCGAAAACCTTTTAAAAATCAATGTATACGAAACTTTTCAATATATGAGGAAATAAATAACATTTGTGACTTTTGGTAAAACGCAATAACATTCAAATGAGATTTTTAAATTATCGGAAATAGAGTACAACTCATATTCTACCGATTCTTACAGCAGGAAAAGATCTAGTTATTGCGAATACTAATTATTATGGTTTCTTTTTTTATATAGCTAATAACAGGAACTTGGCGTCAACGCATATCAGCCAATCAGATCTGCGCTTTTATTAACGGTATAGAATTTCAAAATTCTCTGTATCTTTGAATTCACATGATATATCTTTCACAACCTAATTCACTATAAATCTTATAGTAATAATAGCTAAATTGTATTATAGGTAAATTCTAAGAGTGTCTGATAGCAATGTATATTACCAAGCAGAACGTGTGTTGTTGATGACAAATGTTACAACATATAATTTGTCATTGACTTGCAAAGTTAAATACACAGAAAGCTTATTGTGGTAGACAACTTATGAAGATACTATTTAATACAGTGAAAGAAAATTGAATTTCCCCGAAGAATATCTGTAAAGCACACTTTTGTGATCCCTAAATATTCATTTACTTCCTCAATAGAAAAAAAATGTCAAGAAGATATTACAATATGGTAATCTGTAACACATATTAATATTCAGATTAATTTGATATTGGTATCTGAGGATTCGGAATTTTAGTTCATTGAACTTTATGTCTTGCAAAGAAGTGGGAGAATTCATGTAAATTCAATAAATACAGTGTCACATTCTAATCATGAACTGTAAGACATGAATACTTGACGCAAATATTTGACCAATTCATATTTTATATAACGGCTACTAAATATAAACAAAAACAACAAGACAAAATAACAACATAATACAACGACAGAGCTAGCCTTTGAAATGTCAAAGCCTTTTTTTTATGTATGCATGATTTGTGTAAGTATTTGACTTACTATAATAGACTTCATTTTTAAAATTCCTAACTTTTCTACATTTGTAAGAATATCACCATTAAATCTACTGATATTGATTGTGAGTGCTATCTGGCAGTCATGATTATTGCATTACTATGGTTGACACGTTGAAAATAATACATCAACCCGGTCTGTTCAGATGAACACGAAGTCCAACAATTTAATATGGCAACCTTGCAAAGACATTCACATAAATCTTTACACTTTGTTTAATAACATTCACGTAATACAAAAAATACAGACATTGTGACTCCAGCAAAAATTATTGAATATCGGATGTCAGCACTAAATGAAACCGTTTGTTGAATGGCCATGTATATGCGATAATAACTATGAGTTTGCCTGCATTCTATTAGGATGGGTAAAGGAACCGATGATAAATTTGATTGCAGATAGGTCTGTACTTAGGTGCATTAAAATAGCAATAGTCCTTAATAGTTATACTAATTATACCCCTATCAAATACTTATTGCACCAAGTTTGATGTATGTATCATTAGGAACGAAAATATTATTAACAATTTATTAATGATATAAATTTGATTTTTGTTAAAAATTTTAGTACACTCATCTCCAGTCGTAGCTTCATTTTCTTTTAAGCAACAAAGTGCATTGCAAAAGAAAGATTTTTATTTGCATGAATAATTGATGGCCTAATGAAATGTCAAGAAGGTTTTACCATTATAATATTAAATGTTCCTTTTTATAATATAAATTCTTCAGAGTCGCCGGATAAATGAATTCAGTGAAATGTGGCACAATTTCTTGCTTTCACTATACTAGTCAGAATATTTTCTAATTTACATTATTATTTAAAGTGTTCGGGAAATTTATTTTGTCCCAGTAACACACATTTTCTGACACCAAACTTTGTGCCACAGGAATTGCTTTCAAAAGTTATCAACAAAAATAATATGTTAATTTAATATTCCTGCTAAAAGGCAATATTGCAATTGCCTTCGTGGAAAAGAGGGAAAACTGTTAAGTTTTCTTATCAGTATTTCTTTTTCTTGTAGTACTTTTGTTCGCTCAGGCTATATGACAACTGATGTATTGTTCCTTTACAGGTTCGTATATACAATAGTCTGTGATATAAATATTTTTGGTTGGACAACAGAAAAGTATATTAAGTACATATATGGAATATTATGTTGTAGTAACTTTCTAAGACTTTGTATTTTGCTACAAGCAGCGTTGGAAAATAAATCTCGCGAGGCCGACTTCAGCCGATTAAATGTTGTCAAATCTTTGATGCCAGTTGTTTTAATATGAAATACAAATTTATACAGGAACACGTTTGAAAATATTTTATTCGAACCTACAATCTTCTATTTGAAACTTACTGAAAGTGTTACACATCGTCAAAGAGGCAAGTTTACCAGATGTTATGCTGGTAATTCATAGTAGTTATACATATGCTGTTAAACCATACGTTTAAAGCCGTATGTTTACTTCGTATTCCGATGATTACCGTCAAAGGGTCATTGAATATTTAAACTTACTAGATCAATATTGCCAAACAACAGGTGCATTTCAGTTATTATAGCAATCAAAATAAAAAGACTCTATGCCTTATATTGTAACTAAATTTATGCAAAATAAAACTCATCTCAATTAAGATAGTTCGACCCTATATGAACTTATCTTAAAAAGATTTAGTACCTTTAAAAACGGAACTGATTAGACACAACTTCAGAATTACAGAAGTTACTCATTCTCAAATAACAGTAACTCTCACGTGATGAATGTATATTACGAAATAAAGGAGACATTATAAATTTGATGGTCCACATGGTTCAAATAATGATTGAATAGCATTGGCTTTCCTAAAGTTTGCGAATAATGGCAAGAAAAATACAATGCCATTGTTTTTGGAATAATTTATAATCAACAGAGTTGATTCATCTAACTGAATATTTTCAACTGACACAAAATTAAACAAAACACCAAGTATATTGTATTTTGCTGTAAGTATTCCATAATTATTTCTATATTTTGTATACATAACAATACATGTAAATATCCTTTTTGGTGTTTTTTTTTTGATGCCAGATAAAAACCGCTCTTGAATTGTTTTCTTGCTATACTTAACAATATTATTTCCTACTTTATAGCGTCGCTACAATGCATTATTTATCACCTCGTCGATTATGTTTTGTAATTAATTCCGTATTAGGTGAATTTTACATGCTCCTATGTGTGACAGACTGT
Source organism: Ruditapes philippinarum (assembly GCF_026571515.1). NCBI lineage: Eukaryota > Metazoa > Mollusca > Bivalvia > Venerida > Veneridae > Ruditapes > Ruditapes philippinarum. Next base: position 131,611 of record NW_026855991.1, read on the forward strand.
GCATTAAAATGCAAATTAAGAAATGCATGACAGGAAGATTCCAATTATGATTGAGTGCTACATCTGGTTAAAAGTGATATTGATAAATTATTCATAAATTGATAAATGTATTAAAGTTGCTTCAGGAACAATATGATTTACTTAATACTTAAAAAACACATGAAAAGCTGACATACCCGTTATGATGAGAAAATCATATCTAATTCAAAATGTCCATTTTTTTGAAATATCGACTTAACGACCAGATCTACAAATAAATGAAATATTATATTGTATTCTTGATTATCGTATCAATAGGATTTAAGTAAATTAAAAACCAAATACAATCAAATATTCGTATATGTATGTTATATCTTGATTAAAACATATAATAAAAAGAAATGTTAGATGAATCTGCACGTCATTAAATCCAAATGAAGTGTTGTCCAGTTTATTTTATCAGATTATTGGTAGTGCATTTAATTTAGTAATATGACTGGTAATCATTTAACAATTTATCTTTGGAATGATACATTATTTTTATTTTATCTTTTAAATTAGTAATAAATATGGACACATGAGAGTATCAAACTGTAACATATATTTCCGTTTGATTTCAAAAGCTTAGATATTTTCATTTCTATGGAACCAATGAGTGACCTCTGCTTTTGACTTAAGTTGTAAACAAGACATGTTGTTGGACGTTATAAGCATACCTAGCACATAATTTAAATTGTTTAAAACCAATAAGCAGGCTGCAATGAAAATACAACTGCGTCGTATCATATTTTATTTTCAACTGCGTCGTATCATTTCGTAAAAATCATTATTTTCTAAGAAAATAAACATCTCTTTTTCATGAAATTTTAGTAAATGATGCAAAATTATATTTCGAAGTTTATGGTGAACTCTGAAACAAATATATAATTGATTTGAAGGAAAAAACGATAGATAAAGCAATATAAACTGCGTCGTATCCGCACATTTTCATAAAAATTCTGCCCCGCTTCGAGATGCAAGTTCGCTATAACTTTTGTTTTACAAAATAGTTGTGCAAGCAACATATACCGAACGAAGCGGAAAACAGTGTAGCGTGTTAATACATATATCTGGTTTTCAGTCATTTCCAACAAAAAAGTTATAAACAAAAATATACGTTTTTCGTTCCAAGATGGCGGCGTTTGTTTACATTTTGTAGGATACGACGCAGTTTTGATTCCCAGCATGTAACATTGCACCATTACGAACGTGGAAAATGGGCAACATTCTATGGATGAAATGTCTATTTTTAAAAGTTAAATTTGTTATTTTGTTTTACGTACGTGGACCGTGGTCAACATATTTCAGATGTAATATCTTATGAATTCTATAATAATGAAATTTATCATGAAAATTATAAGTGCTTTCGGTACAAGAAATTGAGAAAAAGCAAAATCTTAAGTAAAAATAGCATAACTTTTTCATAAAATTTCCTTCTAAGACAAACTTTGATATTGATTCCGATAAAATGCCCAACGTGCCAATTAATTATGCATGACCCATTTTGCAATATTAAATGTTTCTTCTGTGGATTCGTTATCGACGTTTGTAAATATTTTTTAACGATTTAATCATATCTCTGCAAATAACTTTAAATTATTTTAATTTAAATGATGGACATATTGATATTACAATACATACTAAAATACTAATATTTTAATTATTTTCATGAAATACACTATATGTGTGTACTTTAAGATGAAAACAGTATTGCTTTGAGTATGTAATCTGTTCTCATGTACAAGTGCCATATGGAACATAACATAATTTTTTTTATCAAAAAGGACATCTTAAGCATTTGCCAGTAAAATTTATACGAAATGTTACTATAATGGTGTTTCTTGTATAAACCTTTACTTGTTATGAATACATATAAAATGAATCATATCGTTTATTAATAAAATAAACGTTATTATTTTGTTTTATTTAAGTATTAATGTCATTCGCATAACAGCTTTATTGAAAGTTTGATTTTACAATGAGTAGGTTCATATTGGTTTAAATAACATATTCCTAACACATCTTTTTAGAACATGATTAAAATGTTTAGCGCATTTTAGACGCCGATGTCATTGCCTACATTCAAATGAATTTCTTCGAAATGGTTTAATTATCCACATAACATTTCCATTTGAACAGAATGCCATCAAACAGAAGGTAATTAAAACAATCAAAGAAACAAATTAGTGTAAAATTATAAAAACAAATATACATTCACTTAGGTGGCTGCACTGCTGATCATATGTAATTTTCACGATCTTTTCAGTCGATTCAATGTTGCCAAATCTTGATGCAAGCTGTTTAAATATTAATTTCAAATTAAAAAATTATACAAGAAAACAAATAAATATTACTTGATTTGAACATACAATCTTCTATTTAAAACTATCTGAAAGTCATACACATTTCACAAAGGCAAGTTTACCAGGTGTTATGCTGATAATTCATATAAGTTTGCTGTTATACCATACGTTAAAAGTCATATGTCTACTTCGGATTCCGATGATGACCGTCTAAAGGTCATTGAGCATTTAAATTTATCAGATCAATATTGCCAAACAACAAGTGCAATTCAGCTATTATAACAATCAAAATAAAAAAGACTCTATGCCTTATATTGTAACTAAAATAAATAACAAAACAGAACTCAACTCAGATAAGACAGTCCGACCTTATGAACTTATCTAAAAAAGATTTACCTTTAAAAAACGGAACTGAGTAGACACTACAATTTAATTTCAGAAATACAAAAGTAACTCTTTTTCAAATAACAGTTAATCTCATGTGATGAAGGTGAAGCAAATAAAGGAGACATCATAATTTGATGACCAACCAGGTTCAAATAATGATTTAATAACATTGCCTTTCTTAAAATTTGCGAATAATGGCGAAAACAAAAACAAAAAATAATGGCAGTGTTTTGGAAGGAACAATTTATCTAACTGAATATTTCCAACTGACACAATTTAATATTAAACATCTGCGTGTATGTTCCTGTAAGCATTCCAAGATAATTTCTATATGTTGTATACATAACAATACATGTAAATATTCTTTTTGATGCTGTTTCGGTGTTTTCAACCATGTTAGATAAAAATCGCTCTTGAAATTTCTTGATGTACTAAACAAAATTATTGTCTATTTAATAGCGTCGATAGTTTGCATTATTTATCACCTCGTCGATATGTTTTTGTAACTAATTCCGTATTAGGCGAATTTTACATGCTCTTATGTGTGACAGACTATGCATAAAAACGCAAATTTAGAAATGAATTACGGAAGATTCCAATTATGATTTAGTGTTACATCTGGTTAAAAGTGATATTGATAAATTATTCATAAATTGATAAATGTATTAAAGTTACGAATGCTTCGGGAATAACAGAATTTAGTTAATAATTAAAACACATATGAAAAGCTAATATACCCGATATGATGAGAAAATCATATCTTATTCAAGTTGTCTCACTTTTTGAAAAATGGACTTAATGTTCAAGTCTACAAATAAATGAAAACAAACCTTGTATTCTAGATTATAGTATCTATAGGATTTAAGTTATAAAACAAAACAGATACAAACAAAAAAATGTTGATGTATTTTATATTTTGATCAAAACATATGATAAAATGGATCATTATATGATCTTAATATAGCTTCAATTTCATTTGTCCACACAGTAGTCAACATAACATCTTATAGGATCATATTCACTGGGTGAAGTGTCATATTCACTGGCTGAATTGGATTTCCCCAGACTGAAAATTAATTGAGACTCATATTTAATAACGATATGTATTTGACTGTTAATTACGCTTGCTTTTTAAATATAATTGTTGCGTTTTGTTCTTGATGGCATATTTCTCGATTAAAATATCATTACTTTACTTTTAAAGTTAAAAGTTACAGCGCGCGGATGAGTATAAACTTGATTTACTTTTGTATGCCCAGCGTTCGGGCTGACACGTGCGTAATTTGTCCCGCTCTTCAACCTGTCAACGATGTACATTTATAAGGTTGCCACTTTCTGTGATTTTTCAAGATTCTAAAAGCCTATTCATATAATAAAAACAATTATTGACTAGTGCGCCATTGAATATGATATGATATTCACCGACAGAAAGTCATATTGAAACTAGTAAATTATTGTTTAATGTCAGATGAATCTGCACGTCATTAAATCCAAATGAAGTGTAGTCAGTTTTATTTTATCAGCTGATTGGTAGTGCATTTAATTTCGTAATATGACTGGTAATTATTAAACAATTCATCTTTAGAACGATATATTAATTTCGTTTTATCTTAAGTAATACATATGGTAAATTAGACATATAGAGGATATTTGTTTAGTTCAGTGTAAGATCGGAATATATTTCACCGAGTGAGCACCAAAAGGTATATTTCACGAGTGGCGCAGCCACGAGTGAAATATGAACTTTTGGTGCTTACAAGGTGAAATATATTTCGATCTTACACTAAACTAAACAAATTTTCTTTTTATTACATGCAAAAAAAAACGTTTTAAAAAGACATTTAACCTAATACTTAATGAAAAGCGCGCCAAATAATAATACAACGTGACGTCATTTACGACGTGACGTCATTCAGTTGGTACCCAGTACTGTGCACGCTGGTATTTCACTGAAACAACGTAAGGGGCTTAAATTCAAAACAGTGAAATTATCAAAGTGGTAATTTCACTGTTTCAAACAGTGAAATTACCAGTTTTACATCACCGATATATTTCTATAAACCACCGAAAAGCATGTAATAAATGAGAGTATCAAACTGTAACTGTACATATATCCCCGTTTGATTACAAACAGCTGAAAGGTAGATTGTCATTTCTACCTTAAATGTGTTTGTGTGCAGGTTTGATTTTAAAAAGCTTAGATATTGTCATTTTCTACCTTAAATGTGTTTGCGTGCAAGTACACGTACTAAAATAATGTATATTTGTTTTGTTTCTTTTCCCTTTAAACAGAACCTTTGTTAATTATTTTATATTTAAGAAATAATATATCCCAAACAGTGATTTTATCGCTAAATAACATCACTGTTTGGAGTTCGGATGCGAGGAATTATATCACGAGGGCGTAGCCCGAGTGATATAATGATCCGCATCCGAACGACAAACAGTGATGTTATCAAGCGATAAAATCACTGATTTTGGATATATTATTTCGATTCTAACACGACATTAACAAATAAATGTTGCGGTACTTAATAGTTAAGCAAAATTGCGCCTGATTTGTTTCCGAACTTATTTTCAGCGCGTCGGATTTTTAGTGGTTACGGCACGTGTGTAATGACTACGTCACATGTCTAAATATAGAACGTCAAACTGTGCATCTGTTGCATAATAACACACACTTTCTGTTCTTCTATGTTCAATAGGGAAAAATGCGGGTCGTGTTAGAATGCACCATAACGAACGTGGAAAATGGGCAACATTCTTTGGATAAATTGTGTCGTTTTAAAAGTAAAAGTTATTGTATTTTTTTTCCGTACGTGCACAATGGTCAACCTATTTCACTTCTAATATCTAATAAATTTTATTTTAATGAAATGTTTCATGAAATTTAAAAGTGTTTGCTGGTAATAGAAAATGAGAAATGCAAAATTTCAAGTAATAACTTTTCATTAAATCTTCTTCTAAGACAAACTTAGATATTGATTCCGATAATATGCGCAAGGTGCCAATTATTTATGCACGAGCTATTTTCCAATGTAAAAAGTTTCTTCTGAGGATTCGTGATCGACGTTTGTAAATCCTTTTCTTAAATCATATCTCTGCAAATAAATTTATTACGGGTATTTGGTACGTTTTGATTTAAGTGTTAATATCACGGCATTATTGCATACTTTACAATTTGTAGGTTGATATTTGTTTATTTTTAATATTCCAAACATCTCACTAGAACATGATTCAAATGTTTAACGCATTTTTAGACGCCGATGTCATTGCCTACCTTTATATGCATTTCTTCGAAATGATTTAATTATCCCCGCAACATTTTCTTTTGGAACCTACTGACATCAAACAGAAGTTAATTAAAACAATCAAAGAAACAACTAAGTGTAAAATTATCAAGACAAATATACATTCACTTAGGTGGCTGCACTGCTGATCATGTGTCATGTTCATGATCTTTGCATGCTGAGTACCACGTGATATAATGTTAAGATTCTGGAAACAAAGTGATCCCTCGGAAGCATTAATCACAACAAAATAACATAAGAATTGCAGACTCGGTTTGATTGAGTCTGTTCATGTGGGATAATGAATAAGTGCAACATCCTTCACGCCTTCTAAGCATCGGCTTGAGCGGTACTCAATTTTCAACACTTTAAAATGCTGGAATCAATGATCGAGAAGGACCAGAAAATATAACAACACTGAAGTGAAGTACGGGGTAACTTTTTACGGCTGCCACACGGCACTTGACACCTGCTGTTGTGAAGTACAAAATTCTGGAAACAAAGTGATCCCTCGGAAGCATTAATCACAACAAAATAACATAAGAATTGCAGACTCGGTTTGATTGAGTCTGTACATGAGGGATAATGAATAAGTGCAACATCCCTCACGCCCCCTAGCACCGGCTTGAGCGGTACTCAATTCTCAACACTTTATAGTGTTGGCATCAATGATCCCGAAGGACCAGAAAATATAACAACACTGAAGTGAAGTACGTTAAGTCACAAATTGTTCAATATAAGGTCAGGCAGCAGTTCATAAGTGGCAGGTTAATAACAATAAGCTGTCGTTTTCTTTAATTCATTTATTGCTTTTAAAATTATGTAGAAAGTTTAAACAATAAGTAAGTGTTGTATTTTAATTTACAGATAAAACAATTATGTCACATAAATTTCTTCTATACATAATATAAAATTATTACGTATAAAGCATTTCCTGATTATGTTCTTCGAGAAAACTTGCTTGTTGGATAAGAATAATTGCATGGCTTATATATGTTGTTTAATCTTTTACCGCATGAGCATATTGTAAAAAATGGCCGTTTTCATTGAAAAGCATTCTGTTACAAGTTCAAATTGCTATGAAACTATGAAAAATGCTTCAATACTTATTACACTTGCCAAAAATATTGACCGACCATAGCCTTTATAACAGCCTGCACACTCTCAAATTTCCTGTTACCATTGCAACGGGGGATGTCTTAAAATTGCCAAAAACACTATTTTGCATTGTTTTTCCCCCATCAAAACTTATTTCAAAGTGCTGCAACTTCTCAATAAATTTAGATAGAGTAAAAGGCTTTTCGCGTTGGTTGCACGTGAAAATTAAGATCAACCTGGGGCCTTTTTTTTAGTTTTCCCACACCCCCCCATGATTACTGATCTTTCGTTTGCCTTTTAGTATGCATTAAAAATAATTCCCCTTTTCTTTTTTATTTAATGAAAAAAAAGTAAACCCCAAATAAATATATTAAAAACTTTTTTAATTTTCTTCTTTTGGAGAAATTGTAGTCAGTTGTATTTGATCAGATTATTAGTAGCACTAGTTAAATGATTAATGATCATTCAAAAACGTATCTTCTGCATGAGCCATTAATTATATTGCATTATGTAGTTATGAAGATGGTCAACAAAAATATTAACCATGGATGCAGCTGCATGTACTTGAAAAATAAATGATAAATTGTGGTATGATCTTTTTGTCATGTTTAAACACTTTCTTGACGATCATGTAAAATTTATTCTTATACTTTGATTAATCAGAGAATGCTATGAAATGAAACCATTGCAGACGTTTTAATCCATTTTCCACCGGAGACTTGTAACATTTCCTGGTTCTAGACACGCAAGATGGTAAGATGTAAAATGTTCATGAACAGGTCATGTGACTGTCATTTCTTTCTTTCTTAAAGTATCGCCCCTTTACGCGCACACATTCGGAGTGTCCAAATTCCTTCAAATTACTAAAAACCTTTAGTGAAAAGGATGCTATTTACTTTTGGTCGCAACTTCTGTGATAACGGGGACTTCCTATCAAGCAAACAGACTAAACTCTATGTGTGCGAGTTCAGGCGAATATGAATTGGTGTTCCAGTACATTGAAACAGATTAAACCAATTTCATGCATTGTAGATACAGCTTGTGCGGGTCAGCATTGTCCAGAAGAGGTAGAATAAAATGCTCTCTGTGTTCTCTTCCATTCCCGGCATTTACCAACACCATGGTCGGAAGTGTGTAGAAACGTCCCCTTACATTTTATGAATAATATTAAACGAGGGTCATACGCCGATTTCTCAACAATTACCTTCTTCTGCGGTGGTGTGCTTATACACAGATGACTGTACATTCGTTTTGAGTCAAAGTCGAAAAATCATCAGTCATATGTCGGAAAATTCATCCAAAATGCTACTTTGTCTCTGATGAAAATTTTAAAAGTTTCAAAAAAAGGTAAAAAAAATTTATTAAAAGGAAAGCCCAAATCTTTAAAATAAATGAAGTATTTTAATAAAAGAGAGTCGGTAGCCTTAAAATACAAATCTAAAACTATTCAGTATATTCTAACTACATGTATGTTTCTCTGAAAGTAGTTCTTAGAGACAAATAACATACATGCATTTTTAAAATCAACGCACACCGACTTTGTAGTAAGCGTACACTTATATCGATGTTTTGACATTTTACGGTTTTAACTACATTTTTTATGTTACATTCTAATGTTTTTATGTACCTTCGGAATTTGAATTTGTTTTTTTCCTAAAATGTATGCCAAACGAAAAGAATGAAAATGTTTTGCAATGACTTTAAAGTATAAGACAGTTTTAGACTAAGCAACAATGCGGTATTTGCAATTGATAGTTCGCTTTTTTGATGATATAGTGAGCAATTTACGAATAAATCTGGAAGATAAGGTATCTTAATAATTACGAAATAAGCTCAAGAATAATCTATTGTCATGTGAGAAAAAACAGCAAACTCCTTTATGGAATCTTTTGAGTATTTTGTATTTGTTTTTACAAACTTACTACCAGCTTTGCAATTTTATATACGCATCACAAGGGAATATATGAAAAAACAGATTTCGTAACATTTGGGGTGAAATTGGGAAGAACAAATTTTAAAGCTAGACACCATTATCTCGCTGAAGAAATCGATCACATTACATTCAGTTTAATCTATTTGACTTTTGCATATTGATTAAAGAAAGATCAAAATATTAAGTTTTGTTTCAATAAATTCTATTGATTTATTATAATGAAAAAAGCATATTTCAGTTTGTTTAGAATTTGTCTTCTTTTTGAAGATAAAAAATTATAATTATTTTAAAAAAGAAAATTTCATCTGTATATAAATAAGGATTAAAACGTTTCTGGAATCGTTTCTTTCAAAAATTAATCATTGCTGAAAAAAAAACAGGAAATAGCTTTCTCAGATCCGAATACAGATTTCTGTAATTGCTTCTTTAATCGGTTTAAGTTTCGACTAACTAACCTTTTAAGGATAAATCCTTCTTAAGTGTTTGAAAGGTTTACCTTATCCCTTTCTTCGAATTTACTTTTTGTCGTTGCCTGGTTTCTTTGTGAAAAAGTGCGATAAAATTTTACGAAATTTAACACCATTTATTAATCAAGTTTTTAAAAATCTTTAGACCGATTCCTTTTTGGCAAAATTCTTTTTGAACTAGTTTTTCTTTTTTTACACAACAAAAGGTACAATATTTTTACCCTCTTACCCCAAACTATCCAAGGAACAGTTTTAATCTTTCTCCTCCCCCAAAAAATTTTTTAAATTTTCATAAAAGAAATCGATTAAAAAATTGAGAATTCCAAAAATGAAGCATATAGAAATATTTCTGTGTACAAGTTTTTTACAATACGATTAAAAGTAACTTGTTTTATGGTGATTATTGAATTTGGTTTACGACTGAGCCAAATAAATGTTCACTACAGTTATCTTGCTTAAAATTAATCATAAAAGTATCTTCATCGGGACAACTTTCTGCAAATGATTACGTCCTATTTATGTATTTCGTTCCCATAGGCACATAATGACAATCCCTGATGTTTAAATTATTTCAAAACATCGCAACGTCTTGATCTGAATAAGTTGTTATGTATGACCAATGTAATTTCACCAGCATGTACGAAACTAAATAGGCAAAGTCGCAAGTATATTTTGATAAATTCAGATTGTCTGGAGTCACACTGTCTGCGTTCGTATAACATAGAAGAACTTTTGTAAGCTATTGACCGAACTATCTAAATTATCTAAAGCCTCTTTGAAGCGGATAGATTGCAAGTCAAAATGTTTAACTTAATCAGAACAACACAGTTTGATAAATGAAACCAAGTTAAAACGATTGATGCGTTCATATTGAACAAATAAGATCATAAAAAGCAAAGGAAGAAATTTTGTAAGTGTTCAAGTAGACAAAAAGTATCCAAATGTACCGATGTGAGACGAAATATATAAATACTATTTTGTATTATATGTCAATCCGTTTCAAATGGCACATTAATTACCAAAGTATTGCAAAATGACAACAAAAATACGGCAACTCTTTGTAATCATATTTTATTATGACTATAGATGTGTCCAGACAAGAATTAAGAAATAAACAACTGTTACTATTGTGTTTTATACGTATTTCCAGTACTCCGATAACATAATTTTCCTTAATCTTCAGAGAAATGTAATACTCGTAAATGATCTGTATTTACAATTGAAATCAAAATCCAGTTATACAAGGTAACTAATATTAATACATTAAAACACTTTGATTTAATTCCATTGCATAAAACATCAAATCTTGATTAAGTAAACAGATTGATAAAAAAGAGATATCATTCCTAATATTTTGATAAAAAAGTAACAGTATATTGGTTTGATAATATGTCGTAAACATCTTAATTAAATGTTAAGCAAAAGTTTATTTATTTATTTTTATTTATTTATTTATTTATTTATTTCTCTAAATATAGATAAGAACGCTCGACCAAGCTACAAACATCAATTAAGGCACTTGTTATTTCAGATTCGAATTTATTAGAAATTATTAACAACTTAATACTGTTTTTTGTTTGTTGCAACTAGTTTCACCTGCTTCGGAAGGTGACATTAAAGACCCATTATGCCTTGGAATTTAAAAATTAAACACTTCCATAGATTACGGGCCCCATGATTTTAAAAAAACTTTGAATAATCGATTTAAAAGCTGGGAAAGAAAAGTTTATTAAAACCACGATAGTAAATCTGTAAAATCAGATTTTTTTGTCTTCAAAGTAGCAAAATGTAAACACAGCAGTATGTTGGCATAATAGTAGCTTGCATTTTCGTGAAAGATAGCATGTATGGCCTCTTATTATTTATTTACTACCTGACTTTACGTACAGACGGATAATTAAACTGCAATACTTCAGACAGACGTTTATATGTTACTTGAATAATGTGTTGTTATTTTATCGTTAATAAAATATTGTGAAACATCAAACAATATTTTGAATATCACCAACATTATTTTGATAAATTAAACAGTAAAATGTGACACAAAACAGTTGGCTGTATTTTATTGCAGAACTGTTAGATCTTTTTATATTTTTCCTGGAATCTCTTTTGATGGCAGACAATAGTTTTGTTGTTCCGGTAGAAAATGAGATTTGACTTCCGTAAGGCATTTGGTCATAAATATTCCAGGGCAATCCGCAGTATAAGGTTACATTTTCCGGTGTGTGAAGATTTGATGGCATACATAAAAAAAACAAGCAGCATTTTATTGTAATTTACACGGGAAATTTATATAATCTGCACGACTTGCTTAAAATAAAATATGATTATATCACATAAAATAATTAGACAGGTAGAATTCAGTTGCGTAAGTTTAAGTTTTTTAAGGCATGTATACTTCACTTATTTGGACTATCGTTAAATTCATGTGCTTATATAATGTGGTGAAAGTGCACGGAACAAAACTTGTTTTAAGTATTGATAATGGAATGCAGAGTTAGTGAAACAGAGGCATATGTCGAAACAAATGAAATAAGGTTGTCTACAGGGGAAATTGTGTTTTACCTTTGACCAACCTGTATGTATCACCTTATTTAGATACTAAGAATATTAATATTACTAAAGAATATTGGAAGCTTTTAAAGAGTTTGTCCACACAAAGTAATGTAAATAACGTCAGTTCGGAAGATTTTTCGAATTATTTTAAAGCTATAAATAACCCGGAATCGGTATTCTTTCAACCGGATGAAGATGTTTTACATTTTAATGAACGTTATTTGAACGATGAATTTCAAATAATGTTTCAAGAGTTAGATGATGATATTTCTATAAATGAAATCATCAAAGCTTGTAAGGAATTGCGAAATGATAGATCTGGAGGACCAGATCTTAACATAAATGAATTTTTTTAATACGGTATCGATTATTTTGTCTCATACATACAAGCGTTATTCAATAAGTTATTGACCACTGGTCATTTCCCTTCTGTATGATCGGAAGGTTTTATTATTCCGCTATTTAAAAAAGGGACCCTAATTCACCAGAGAATTACAGGGGAATAACTCTTTTGAGTACTATGGGTAAACTTTTTTACCAGAGTTATTAATAATAGATTAAATAAATGGGCGGAAAAATATCATGTGTATATAGAATCACAGGCAGGCTTTATTAGGTCACATATGGGCACAATTGACAACGTTTTTATTTTACATGGATTAATTAATCATATTTTAAGTGAAAATAAGAAAATATACGCATGTTTTGTAGATTTTACCAAAGCTTTTGACTTACTAGTGCGAGAGAATATTTGGTTAAAGCTGATTCATATTGGTGTCCGAGGAAAGATTCTTACTGTTTTAAGATCTATGTATCAAAATGTTAAGTCTAGGGTGAAAACTCAAAACAACACTTTGAGTGAAAGCTTTCTATGTTCGTTGGGTGTCCGTCAAGGTGATTGCTTATCTCCCTTTCTTTTTTCTATTTATGTAAACGATATTGAAGATACTCTTTTACGTGAAGGATTTAAAGGCATAGATACCGGTTTTTTAAAACTTTTTCTTCTTTTATACGCAGACGATATTGTGATAATAGCCGAAAGTTTAGATGATTTACAAAAAGGCATGGATATTTTAAAAGATTATTGTGAACGTTGGAAACTTACCGTAAATATTAATAAAACAAAAGTGATGATTTTCAGAAAGGGTGGACGATTACCAAGAAATATTAGGGTTATGTATAATGGGTCTGAAATTGAAATAGTGAATAAATTTACATATCTTGGTATAGTTTTTTTCTTGTGGGGGTCTTTTGAACACACATATGATGCATTGTCAGGTCAAGCATTAAAAGCTATTTTCAAAATGAAACAATACTTACAGAAATTTACTTATATAGATATAAAACATAAAATTGAATTGTTTGACAAGTTAATTAAACCGATTTTATGTTATGGGTGTGAAATATGGGGCATGAATAAAGCTGATAAAATAGAAAATATACATACACATTTTTTTGAAAAATATTTTAGGGGTAAAATTACAAACCCAGACTAATTTTGTATACGGCGATTTAGGTAGAATGCCTTTAAAAAACAAAGAATAATACAAGTTTTAAAATTCTGGTTAAAGATTATTAAATGCGATAACGTGAAACTGATTAAACAAACATACAATTTGATGCTTGAAGATATTGAACGAAACAATGAAATTACTAATTGGGCAACATCTGTAAGAACAATTCTTGAAAATTTAGGCTTAAATTATGCATGGATATTTCAAGAAATAGGAAATGAAAACATTTTTATAGCAGAAATCAAGCGAAGACTTGAAGATAATTTTATTCAAACCTGGATGTCTGAAGTTGAAGCTTCACCCAGGGCCGACACATATAAACTTTTCGCTACTTTCGGTTTTTCGAAATACATAGAACAAATTAATATCAATAAATACCGAGCTGCTTTAACAAGATTTCGTTTATCGTCACACAGATTGTATATAGAAACCGGCAGATGGCATAAACCGCATCCGATTCCAAGAAATGAACGCAAATGTATCTTATGTAACACACTAGAAGACGAATTTCATTTTCTTTTAGAATGCGAATTATATAAAGATTTAAGAATTAGATATATAAAACAATATTTTTCGAAAAAGACCGAATATTCCAAAGTTTGTTGAACTTCTTTCCAGCGACCAAAAACAAATAAATACAAATCTTGCCATATACTTATTTAAAGCCATGGAACGCCGTAGCATAGTTTTATATTAAATGTGAGTCACTTTTCTCCACAAAATATATTTTTACATTTTTCTCTTGTGGAAGACTCTATTTTGATGTATTAATAATATTTTTGTATACGTGTGCACGTGTGTGTGCGCGTGCGTGTGTGTGTGTGTATGCGTGTGGGTGTGCGTGCGTGTGCGAAGTTTTTTTAATTCTCATGTTTAATATTCATTGTATTTTTCAAAATCTTATTGACGTTGACTATAATAGGTGTATAACTGTTTGAAAATTTGAGAAGATTTACATAAAAGCATTTATGATACTGTTGTTTCACCAATCGCCTCTTATAGTTTGCAAACTGATAATGATTGCATGCAGTGATGATTGATATTTTTTACGATCTCATACATTTATGCTGATTTATATAGAATTGGACCGCCACTGATTATTTTGTAAAAAAAACAAACTTGTATTATATGTATGTATATATGTACTCACAGGCATTTGCCTTTTGTTCAATAAAATTATTATATTATATATATTTAGAAGAAGTGACCTTTCCTAAATAGTTCTCGGCATCATCCCATTATTGTGAGCATTTGTTCCAGGTAATACTTACTTTAAGTGTTATGGAGCGGACTCAAAATGTTGGTTTTGTTTTCAAATTTACCTTTAAGTGTAACCATGACTTTGGGATAGCGACCTGATTGTAAAGCCTTTTTACACCAGGATGCTCATTTGTGCTAAGGTATTCTAAAAACCTTTCATATTTTTTGAAAAATATTTAGCGGACACGAATGCTGACTTTTATATTTGACTTTTAAGGATGATCTTGACCTTTGGGGTAGCGACCTGATTGTAAAGCATTTTTACACCAGGATGCTCATTTGTGCTAAGGTATTCTAAAAACATTTCATAATTTTCAAAAATATTTAGCGGACACGAATGCTGACTTTTTATATTTGACTTTTAAGGATGACCTTGACCTTTGGTTAGCAAATTTTTTGTTGTGTTATTGTGTGTGAAAATTGTCACATAATTGTGTACTTTAGCTTCGAGTTACTTTAAAGGTTAGCATTAAAAATAAGAACAAATTTTCACTACAGTGACGAAATGTTTTGGGGTTTTTTTTTTGTTGTTGTTTTTTTGTTGTTTTTTTTTTTTTTTGGGGGGGGGGGGGGGGGTACATTTGACCTTTAAGAGTGACCTTGTCCCTAGGAGTAGCGACTTGGTTGTTGTGCTTGATAATCATCTCAAAAAGATGACCATTTATTTACACATATGAAAAGAAATCTATCTATTTATTAGTTTATAATTTATGAAGTGGACAACGAATTGTTATGGAGCCATTCCTATTATGGTCACCTCCATTACGGAACAGGGGATAAAAAATTAGGTAACATATTTAAGTGATTAAACACAACTCGAGTATGAGTACTTTAACCACATATCGACCAGCACGAAACATCCGTGCTGAATAAGCTTCAACGATCTGCAATATAACACTAAGGCATTAAAGTAATTTAAATAAATGCACTGAAGTTCACAGTATTAATCAAGGCTTGAAAAAGAAATTGGTTTCTAAGGCAAAGTTTGCTAACAATGAATTGCATATTACGCTGAATGAGAACAAAGGACATGTTTATTCTTCTACAGTTGTTTTAATCAGAGGAAAATTAATTAAAGTGCATTCCTGCAAATAAATGATGATCAAGGATTTTCAATTCTAAATATTGTATATTTGCTGTTGAATTTAGCTCTCTTAGAAAAAAATGCGTTTTTCTAAAAGTATTTTGGAGTCTAAGTCTCGTCCTTGTTTAAGAAAAATCTGTTCTGTATATAAGATTTAGAGAGGTTCCAACCACAAATAATATACATCAGGAAAGAGTTTTGGTTAAGTGATATTCGTTTTGTTTAACTGCATATTGCAAAACATATTAAGTTTTTGTCTGTGGCTTCTTCCCTATAATGATTCTAATTAGATTGTTTTTTTTTTGGTTTTTTTTGTTTTTTTAATTTTCAAGTGAAATACGTTTGTTGTTTCTGATGCAATACATGTACATTCACATGTATATTATCAATTAATCGATTCGTATTGGGTACAATTAAAACAAGAAATATCACCATATTGCAATTTTTTGAGTAAATGCAATAACAATTATGTCCATATTTCTATATTTTGATACGAATAGCTTCAGATAAATCCTAGATGGCTCATAAATGAATTGGACCCATTGAGCTGCTCAGAAGTAAATATGGGTAAGGAATAAAATGAGCATCTAGTATGCTATAACATTATTACAACATTTTTGCATTGATTGTTGCAATTTCCTCTTTCATCTCTTTCTATTAATTGCTAGTCTGATTTCATGATGCCCTTTTGTTTCAATTTCAACAAAGTTAATGCAAAAAAGTAGACAGTGAATATGTTCAAATGACAAGATTACAAATGAATTGAAACTTTATTTTAGAATTAAGACTATTGTTATCGAGTAAGGTAGTAGATTATAAATTATGCAAGGGAGAAACACGATATATTGACGCTTTTGTCAACATTCTTTCTTGAATTGATATGTCAGTTATAAAGGATTTACACATAAAACCTTACTTTATCGGTATTTACAGTTTATTTGATATTTTACGATTTATTTATGGATTTTCATTTACTTCATTTTAACAATTTAAAGGACAGTGGCTTTAAAAAACACCTTTTAACACACCAAAGTTTTAATCAAGTATTAACCAATTAATTAAGAGTTTGGTCCAATATTGAAACTCGATTTCTAATTTTCTAAAGTCATGTGTTTGTGTAACGTGAAAGAATAACTTGTTTATGCATCGAACAAACTGTGAACATTTATTGAGAAATTGATCTTCTAATGGAAGAACTTGAATGTTATCATTACAGATGATCATTTTAGTCTTGACCTTTTCGTTCTTTTGAGTCTAGTCTTGTCAATTATTAGGATAGTCGTAAAAAACTGAAACGCGATACCTCTTTTCTAATATTCTATGGTTATTTTTTTCGTTTGAATATTCATGACTTACGTTCAAAAAGTATGCAAAATGAAGTATTTATGACCATGTGTGGACAGGAAATATGTAGGAGCAGAGGAGATTTTGGGAACATCGCTGCACACTTTTATATAAAGCAACAGCGCAAGTCAATAATGTTTATTTGAAGCAAGTTAAAGCAAGTTGAGCGATAAAATAAGCGTCGTTCGCTTGATATGATAGCATTAATTTTTCGTAATAAACTGAACTGCACAATGATTCATAAAAAAGTTACATCTATATATAAGACTATAAAACCATACATTTTATAAATATATTTTGTGTTTAGTTTTTTATTCTGTTATCATATTATGATTTAATGTAAGGAAAGCCCATAAAAACAAGTCATCAGTAACTAAAATCTTCAGGTTAGGTGATAAATGTACTTGAATTTTCATTCTCAAATGCGGACGTATTTTATCATTACTGTTAAGAAAAGATGCCTTGTAAAAACACCACAAGGAAGGCGTTGAAAAATGAGATAGAAGAATAATAAACTTGTCGAGTCTATCGTCACCGTTTCGCCTACACAATATACTCAATAGTCTCGTTCTCTCCCCATTTTGAGTAATGCCATTTCGTACGTTCACCGTATATATCAAACGTTATACAATTTATAGCATGCGTCAATGTCGAACGATAGTGCAAATCAAACGATGATCATTTAATGTTCTTTAAGAAAGAAATATAGTTGTTGAATGCGTTGCTAATTGATAGCTAGATGTTTGTGGAGTTGCAATAATCAGATATAAAAACAGTAGCATGATATCAATATGACTAGAATTATCATTAAATTATCAGTTAACAAACGTTTTACTCCATCTTTTAGATTTTATTTAAATATTTCTTCACTTTGGTTTGAAGTAATTTCGGTAAAAGGGGCGTCCGGCTGGTTTCTCACTACCGCAGGTTTTAGCCGTGCAAGCGTCGTCGAGAAAGATATCCAGCTAGCTAACGGAACGTCAATGGTTCTACTCAGTTGCCAGTTTGTGCCTGATATAATGTACAGAGGGACACCTGAGACCATTATTCACTTGTAAAGCTTGAACGTCGCATTACGACTTATACTGTGTTGGTACGACGAAAATCGAAACAACAAAAACGACCACAATTCGGTAAAAATACAAAATCGTAGGTAAAACATACCACTGAAAAACAATAGATAGTTGCGTGTGTGTTATGCCATACGATGATTCAGATAAAACATTTATATAGACATTGTTTACTTATGAAATAATAAAATTAAGAGAAATTTATAAAAAAATAACTTTCTAAAAATATATAGCTCAAAAGCAGTGTAAACATTGTATGATTTGTATGTCTAGTAAATATTATTTAATTTCAAAATGTGCGTAGCAGTCCGATATATTTGTTACTAAACAACTCAAATTTACCTCATTTTAAAAAGCAAAGTAAACGCTCGTTTAACATTTAATATGAAAATGCATACTTAGAAATGTACTATGTGCTAGTTTATAGCAGGGTTGGGACACACGAGTTCTATGAGTATGAACCAGCCCAGCGGGTAATACTGGGAAAACTGTTTCTTGGTTATACTGGGCGGCATTTCTTGATTATTAAAATTTTCAATATAGCATATCATTATTCATGTTATGTTTTGATTATATAGTGCATTGAGAGATGCAAGAAAGGTGTAAACAAGTAGTTTGAAGTGATTATTGTTTGTATAGGCAACGCTATACCTTACTTAAAGATCAAACTGGTTACCTATAATGACTCTTTATAATAGTACCAGCAGAAACCTAATTGTATGAACGTGAATTTGAGAAATGTTTTTACAAGTAAAGCAAGTTAAGGTTTAGTCAAACAAACAAGAAAAAGTGACTTCCTTGAGTGACTGGAAATTTTCCTACCTTAACAAAAATGAGACCTTGTCAGGTCTTTCGATCTTGATTCTTGGTGAACAACAGTCTTAAATAGCTTGTAAACTGTCGGGAATGCATGCCAGCTCAGCGTCCGTAGAGCGCTTTTTTCAAACTTGGACTTATCCAAAATAAATAAAGAAATAAACTTGGGATACAAAAAAAATCGTGAAATACAGAATCCCTAAAGAACGTGCTATGTTAGTTTTCTGCTACAGAATGCTGAGAAGAAAGGAAGAGATAGAGATAGGAACTTATCCTGTACTGTAGCCTGATAATGACAAGCATATAATCAACATAGTTGTTGATGTTCAGAACTTATTTTGTATGAAATGCACGTGTGCGATCCTTATGTCTACTCTTCCTGTTAATTAATGTAAATATGTTCAGTATTCTTTGGAAATGAAAACACATCAGAATATCATATTATCCAGTATTGCCCAATATTGCGCAGTTAAGGGAATATTGCCCAGCCCGGACAACACCTGTCAACCTTGATTTGCAGTACATGTAGTATTGTTTACTCAAATAGATTAAGAAAATAAATATTTTTGTGTAACAAATAAGTAGCATTGGAACATTTAAATATCAAATAATAAATTATAAAAAGTTCAACTAAAATAAGTATAAACAAAACGTGTATTTCTGATTAAAGATTAAGCACGCAGCTTTACATCTTTTCTTTTTACAACAAAGAAAGTACAGTTTGCATTTTAAGAAGAAATATAATTTTGCGATGCAAAGAGGAACATTGAAAAGGATACGATAAAAAAGGTTCTAAGGGTAATGAAGTTTCATGTTAGTTTTTATCAAAGGACACGGTTTTAAGAAATATTTACCATATAACTCTCGAATGCTAATTTTCTGTCAACCTTGATTTGCATCACTGTTTTATTAGCATTCAAAGTCTGCCAGATTAGATTTGTTTACAATGGCTTTCCTTGTTTATTTTTTCTCATTCAATTATAATCAATTATCTCGAGTTGTTCGTTATGTAGAGCCAACATTTTACATTGGACAAATTCTCTCGTGCGTTTGTCAATGTATTAAAAAAGAACGGTATCTACAGCATTCGTTTTCTTTATGAGACATGACAAGGTTAATAAAAAAAATCTGAATCTCATTTCAACTTTGTTTGCACTTTATTCCTTAATGTAAACTTTCTAAAATATATAGATAATATATTGTCAACCAAAATTAAGTTTAGTTAACATTTTATAGAATATTATTTTAGATAATAATAAATAATTGTAATTATATTAATATATTCAACTTTTTAAGTTCTTATTAGGCTTGACTGAATCTGATACTAATGATAAATGGGTTTTGTGGTGGGTACAGTAATTTTTATACATTCATCAGTTACAGTATTACCTAACACATAAATGTACAACTGTTTGAAATGTTGCATTAAGTTATAATGGTAACCAGATTTTACGAACGGGGCTTTTATTGTAAGGGGCAAGTTAAATCAGCCTTCAGTGCTTTTTTATGCTCTACTTTGCTTTAGGACAAAATAATAACTTAAAACTAGTAATGTATAAAGTTCATTAAAAATCAAAATTTTTATTCAATTGACATTTGTATATCATTGCAACACAAAATATAACAAACTTGTATACAACATGTAAATATACTGTATATGGGTTTTAATCAATCAACAGTTGTCTAGTGTTTCAATTAATAAAAGAACTTTATAGTTTATCAAATTATCTAATAGTTCCTTTCTATAACTATGCAAAAATAACATTTTATCATTCAGTGAACACCTTAAATTATACAGTACAACAATTTAAACAATTTGAAAGTGAAATTATCCATATTCAATATAAATTACATAAAGATAGTATCATAAATAGTTTTAACGAATCAAAGCACTATATTTTGATGCATTAGAACTGTACATTTTATGATTTGAAAAATTGCATATATTATGTATGAATGAAAACCGATTATTAGTAAATGTACGTTAAAACGGTAAGAAAATACATAGTTTATAACCTTTTATTCTAAGTTATACAAACTAATTAAAAATATTGTTTTCAATGTGAACATCATCATTTTTCTAATCACAGGCATTATACATTACAGCATAGTTGCATTTGTGATGTACACACTTATTTAACACAGATGAAAAGAAACAGCAATTTCAATGACTTATGTCTTTCCCTGGTCAATTAAGAAAAACATTGATCTAACTTGTTTTACAATTTTACATAGATCTGCAGATTGATTTGGGTAGCTGCCGGGCATAAAGCCAGACACTTATAATATGTTACAAGAATTAAATTGTCATAGAATAATAATGAGATCACTTAATCACTGCTTTATTTGGCCTTAATTGACTGCCTTAACTGTTTGTTTGTTGATGTAGTTTTGTTGCAGTTTTTTTGTTGCTGTTTTTGTTATTGTTTTTTATTTACTTCCATGGACAAACGCACAATGAAGTCATAAAAGGAAGTACACAAAAATGCACAAACATGTAAAAATCACTTGAAGGTTAAGTAAGACATAGTATTTATTAATGTAAAGATATAAATTAATGTCTGGAGCATCAATATTTGTATCATGCTATTGCTTGATTTTCAATTTTTATTTTTTTTCTTAACAAAACAAAAACCTATGTCACAATAATTTCCGTTTTAGGTACAATATACAATGCATTTTTTGAATATGTCTGAATACGAACTATGAGAAAGGGAGCTAGCTTTGAGAAGGTGAAGTAGAATATGACTAAACTCTAATTACCTTAGTAAGTTTTAAATTATAACCTATGTTCTTAACATAACAAAACAATTATACTAATTATTATAAATTTCACAATAGTTAAACACAAAATAGTTCTTTCAGAAAATGAATGTGCATTCATTTATATTTACAAAATTGCTTATGAATCACATTTGATGCATCTTTTGCATTTCCTTGTTCCGATAATTTTTATCACTTTTTTTAAATGGAGAAACAGGAATCCCTAAAGAACGGTCATAACGTCACACTTTGAAAGTCTTGCTGGTAGTTCACCTAATTTTATTAAAATTTAAGTATACTTACTATGTTTCAATGGAAAATGTAAACAAGTTTCGTGTTCATAAAAACAAATTACAAGATCACTTATGGACCTTTACTGCCGCCCAACCCCGTTTAATTGTTGGTAGCAAAGTTTGATTGCGCTTTATCATAGTCGGCAGTGGTAATTGCAAGTTTCTGGTAATGCAATAACTCAACACTTCTGTGTTAAAAATATATATAAGAATGACAATACTCTTGGAGTAATTGAAAAGCTCTTATTTAATATTGTCCTTTTTATTGAAAAGCATTTTGTTTCTCGAAAATGCTAATATTCTGTTAACATTAATTTGCATTTAAATGTCTTATTTGCTACCTGATTTAATTTTTCAGGACAGTGTTCATTTTTTCCTTCCTATTCAGTGCAAATTTATTTCGCCCGGTGAGTTATATTTAATCTATTCAAAATTCTTCGAACAAAATTAGGTAAATTATGTGGACGACTGGAGTGTTAAATGGGACATCACATTTATATTTTTGTTCTACATTTTTTCTGTGTATGTGCTTGTATTGTTATGCAAGTAAAAAAATATCATTCAAATGCCTTTTGGGTATATTTTGCCAATGTCATACTTTTATAAAAGTTATAAATCCATACGTATACTGTATTTTATAAGTATATATGCGTATAAAATACTTACAATAAACTTGAATTACCGTTATACTATCATCATGGTGTTAATATAGCTTTCCGGCAACCAAGTGGGTTGCACGCTTATTTTATTTGAAATTGAAACTACATTAAGGGCTTTTTTAAAAAAACCCCGTTTTACAAAAGGGGAATTTTAAAACCCGGAAATTTTTTGGGTTTTAAATTTTGCATTTTTTAAAAAAAAGGGGATAATTACCCTTAAATTTAACAACTTGATCTGGGAACGGGATTTTTACATTTTAAAATTACCCAAGAGTCTCATAGTTTTGTTTTTTGGAATAACGGGGGAAAAACGATTTTTTAAATTTTTAGCTTTTTACAAAATTTTTGGGTTTTATTGCCCCTTTTGGAGAGGGGAAAGGGCAATAAATTAAACCCTTTTTTCAAACTTCGAATAATCAAAAAAACTGTTTTTTTTTAATTTTTTCTTTTGCTAAAAAAAATTTCCCGGGGAAAAAGTTAGTTTTAAATTTAAAGGGGGAAAATTATGGGGTTTAAGAACGGGGCATAGTTTTTTTTTATTTTTTAAAGAAATTAAAAAAAATTATACTTATATTCTATCATGATTACATTAATCATAATTTTTTCAATGCTTAATACATAAGACCTCAAAAGAAGATGTTTTGTGCCGTTCTGTTTCCAAGTTTACTTTTAATTAACAATTAACGTTAATCGAAACAAAAATTACATGATAATTGCAGACTAAGTAAGTTTTAAACATTACTTTAGAATGCTGACCGTTACAAAATATTCACATTTGACCAATGCATACTGATATCAGTTAGCAAATCATGGTCCTCAACGTTTTGTTGTTCATTCGGCACATGTTATGAAATGTTTTTTGAAACTGATGAATATGTTTGTCCAACATTGAAAAAAAGGACACGTCAAGTAAAGACATTTAGCATGATAATGATTCATAAAATAATATTTATCTACTAAAACCTTTTATTTCATGGAATAAACTTCCTTTATCTGAGAAATCATGTGTACATTATTAAAGCTGATCAATCACTTTATGATCTTATAAATACCTTTGTGATTTAAACCCTAAAACCACCAACAAACATACAAACTATATAAAGGAATACTTGTGTTAAGATTTCCTTGTTGTTAACTAATAATGAAAACTTCAACTTTATGTTTGAATCTTGATTCTAAACATTATGTCTGCCATTTTAATACATATTATTATATGATCTAAATATAGCTGCAATCCCATTGGTCCAAACAGTAGTAAACAGAACTTTTTTATAAAATCATATTTACTGGGTGTAGTATCATATTCACTGGCTGAATTGGATTTTCCCAGTCTAAAAATAGATTGAGACTCATATTCAATGATCATACACCGTAGACTGTTAATTACGCCGTGTTAATTAAAAAAATAATTGTTGCTTTTTTCTTTATGGCATTTTTCTCGATTAAAATATCAATACTTTGCTATAATACTTCAGGGTTACACCGCAATAATGAGTATAAACCTGAATTTTTTTTTGTATGCGCAGCGTTCGCGTAGTCGTTGCACGCCTTACACGCGCGTCTTTCTTCCCGCGATTCAACGAGGCAAAATGTGTACATGTATAATTATAAGGTTGCACTGTTGTGATTTTTTTAATTTCTTAGCCTATTCATATCATAAAACAATTATTGACTAGTGAACCATTGAATATGATGTGATATTCACCGGCAGATGACATATTGACCGAGGCGATATGTTTGAATATGTGAATAGCACATAGATAGTAAAATAAGTAAAACAATGGTTTTAATTGTGTGTACGGTCTTCTTCTATGATCTCAAGTGCAAAAGAAATCCTAAATAAAATCACAGTTTATGTTATCAATTATTCAAATCTCTGAACACTGTTTTTGACTATTTTGTCATTACTGTTTTGTTTTTTTTAATAAATAGACAAAATGCTATAAAGTACGTAAAGCAATGCGTTATTTCTTATTTCATAGTGATCTGGTTTACAATGGGCATATCTACTGCAAATATTTCAAATATTGATAAAACAATTATAATGTAATAATGTCGGGATATTAATGGGAAATATTCGGTTAGAAAGAAGATTGAGACTTAAAGTTCCTAGGGTAATTTCATTTTATAACTTTTATCTAGTGGAAAGGTCATTGGGATTTTGGGGAAAATCGTTGATAGTTCCCCACCCGCAGGGGAATGGGAACATTATTGGGGAAACGGAGCGATAGCCCAGTGGGATATCATATTCATATTTCTTTGGGCTCAATAGTTCAATAAGCTGCTTATTATATGGGGAAGCTAATTTAAAATTATAGAAAAAAAGTAATCAGGAAAGTTAAAAGCTTTTGGAGGGTAAAAAAAAAACCTATTGTTCATTGAATTGTCAGGAAAAAAGACACCACGGTAAAAACAAAGATGGACGTCGGGCGTTTCCAATAGGGCTTACCCCGCCGGAATTTTGCTGCCGGCCGGGCAAAAAAAGGAAAATTCAAGTTTTTTTAACAACCTTTCCCCGTAAAAAGGGTTTTTTTAATTATTAAGGAAAAAAGTTAGGGGAAATTTTGGGGAATTTTTAAAGAGTTTATTTTCATAAAAAAAACCCCAAAATAAAAAAATTAAATATTTTTCAATGGGGAGGCCAATTTTGGTTTTCCGTGTTATGTTTTAAATTGAATTTTTGGGGTTTCTCATTCTACTTTTAGAAGGGGGAAAATTCCCCATTTCAAGCCAAAAAATAAAATAAAAAAAACCAAAGGTTTTTATAAATTTTTTAGTTTCGTTTCCAATGATTTGAAAAACCAAATTTTAATAATTAAAATTTCAAAAACTTTTTTAAAAGGGTTTTTTTTCTGCTCTTTAAATAACTTATGATCTGCTGTAAATAAATATGTAATATCGGATCATGTATCTCACTCATATAAACAACTTCCACATATAATTTGTTTGTGTTCTGATATCAAGTATGACACTAAATGCTATCAATATGATTATTTATGGCACAATGTATTACAGACATTCTATTTAAAACAAATTCACTTTAAGCCTACGGTCGAGACACTTTTTCCTACACAATAATCAATAGTCTCGTTTTGTCTTGATGAATACATTAGTTTGTCGCATCATTCTGAATGTTGTACATTAATAATGTTATTATGTAATTGCAAAAACAAACGTGCAACAACTCTTTCTTATTATGAATTTAAGCATACATATACTTTGAATAGACGTATACATAAAAATTTGAATCATTAAGTAAACATCATTAAATCTTTTAAGTAAATACCCGATTAGAATGAGAAGTTTTTATCAAAATGAAGTTATATCATAATCTTATACTATTGCATTAAAAATGTTACCATAATTGATTGTTTCAGCATTTTATATTCTATTACTCTCATTACGATAAAATTTCTTCTTAAATTTCATAATACTGTACAGTAAAATGATAATGTTACAATGCAGTATCCTTTTGTATTCACATAAATGAAAACTACACTTTACATCGTCCAATTAAATACACTATACAAACCGACGTACCAATTCCAGTCAATAAAAACATGAGGTTATTCACGGACATAAGTGCTTTATTAGAAGAAGCACTTAAAGTTTGTAAAACCACACACGCAATTAGCCATCTTTCTAATGCTAACTTTCTGTCAACTTAAATTTGCATCACTGTTTTCTTTGCTTTCATACTTTTCTGATTTGATTTTGTCAACAAATGCTTTTCCTTTCCTGTTCCTTCCAATTCAGAGGTAATCAATTCTCTCCTGATAAATTGGAATTGTAAATACATTCAAGGAGCCCACTTTCCTACACATTAGGGACTTTGTATTCGACAGCATAACTGAATCTGTCCTTCCATTGTGATATTTTTTATTTTCTATGATCAATGAAGAAATGTTCATAAACACATAAAACAAAATAATTTTATTACTCTTTACTAAAGTAGTTCTCATATGATTGTATTATGTTTCAAATATGAATAGTGATTAAATTAGTGTTTATTATCTTATTGATTTTCAAAACCTCCTTTTGGTTTTATGGATGCTTTCATTTAAAAAAAGATAGAATTGCTAATAAGATATTTCTACATATTAAATTGTTAGATAGTATTAAATGCGTATTTTCATCTTGTAAATTGAGTTTTGTTTATAACGAATGAGCATACATTTGTTAAGGCATAATGAGTGCGTATTGACAAAGTGGTTACAGAACTACAGTGCTTGCTCCACATATATAGGTATAGATAAATGAAACTGTCGCATCATTCTGAATTCAGAGGTAATCAAACATAGCATCAACGTAGATATAGCATCATTTTATTCATGTTATATCTAAAACACAAGATTTTTTTAAATTAAAACAAGTGGAAACTATTGCATAAAAACAATGAACGAAGGACATTTTAATATTCGTCTATCAGCACCAGTATGACCTTTACATTGTCTGTGTCATTCAAATTATCAAAAAAAACAACAGAATTTCATTTGGAACTTAAATGTAATTGGCCACTTAAGTGTGTCTGTTCTTTTGAAGATATTATACAAACGTCCCTTTTAACACAATGTATTGCATTTAACATTTAACAGTCCATTTGTTAATGAACGGACTGTTATATAGTCCGTACTTATTTACCGAAATTTATTAAGACTATTTCATAGTAACATCTATTACAATGGCTAAAAATATACAGTTCTTGTAAAGAAACGTTTAAACATTGGTACATTGGTAGGCAAGAAACTTCAAGTATAAATTATACTTAAATAATTATAAAAATTTTAAAAAATGGAAAAATGGGGCTTCCTGTTATTTGGGAAAACAATTTTTTTTCCTAATGCATGTTGGTAAATTTTAGTCATTATAATAAAACTTTTTAAAAGAGAACAAAAAACAATTTAAAAATTTTAATTTTTTTAAATTTTAAAGAACTTTTATCCCCCCGCAAAATTTTAAACCATTTAATTTTTAACAATTAAAATGTGCCAAATTTTTATTTAATACTTACGGACAAATAGAATCATAATATATTTTAATATTTCGTGAATGTGTTTGTCTTTTTTAATTTGCTATGTCTCTATGGCATTTTAACATCTGGAATTTTTATTACACCAGACGCTGTCGGTATATGCTTACATGCAAAATAGGTTGAGTACATAAGAACAGTTATTTCTTTATTCCAATAGGGATATTTTACATTCGTATTGAATAGATTCTTATTTCATTTCCATTATTTATTTGATATTGCCTGACTCAGACATAACACCAAAGAAATTGCCCCAAGGTTGACATTTGACATTTCATACCGTCTGGGTTGAACTGTCAGTGTTTGTGTCACATAGAAATTTATTAAAGTATAGTTTGGAATTTATCTATCAAGAAATGGATTTTGGATAATGAATAGAAATAAAAAAAAACTGACGTAATTATGTTTTAGAGTTGCATAATTATTATATGTTTGTAAATATTTTAATAGTCAATTTTGCATTATATAAAAGCAATAGTAAGAACTTTATTGTATCCAAGAAAGAAATGCACACTACACTTAATCCGGATTTATTCTAGCTAATCCGGGGATACAAACAAATAAATTTCTAAATTAGGGTAACAATATTGTCGCAATTTCAAATCTATCAAAACTCTTTAACTATTGCTCGCTTTTCCTTCATTTTCTAAATAGTTAGGTAATAAATGTCAAAAAACTGCAAACAAAAAATTGAGATTCCTAATTTACTGAAAAAATATAGTCACAAGGTCGTTTCTAAAAATATTTTATAATTCATTTCATTCAGTGTACATGAAAACTTCATGACTTTATTTACCACTGTATATTGTTATTATAATAGTTCAATATTTATAAAAGAATCTGATTATCAGAAATAATTGATAAAAAACATTCTTTTTTTGTTTGTTTCATTTTACGCCTTTTTCCAACAGTATTCAGTCATATAGGCGGGTAGTTTCCCTAACCATCTCCAGGAACGATGGTTAGGAAACTACCCCCCTATATGACTGAAATACTGTTGGAAAAAGGCGTAAAATGAAACAAACAAACAAACAAACAAAAATAAAAAAGAATGTTTTTTTATCAATTATTTCTGAAAATAAGATTCTTTTCTACACAAAATAAACAAAAATATAAAATATTTCATTGACATTGCATAGACAATAAACAGTAAGTGTTTAGTATTGAATTTTTAAGACTTTCAGTCTGGTGACACACGACACATTACGTTATCCTTATTGAGATTATAATGTTCATAAATCGTGGTGTAACACGATAAAACCATATTGCACCTGCTTCAGTCTACTCATAACTATATAAATTGTCTAGGGATAGTCAGGTTTTTAAATTTTTTTTCGAAAAAATAAAGCTAAAAAGAAAATTTTTGTCGGGAAATGTTTTTTTATTTTCCCTTTTTTTTTAAATTTCATAAAAAAAAATATGCCCACTTGGTATTATAAACATTTATCAATGGCAGATAAAATTTTTTTGATAATTTTTTGATGCGTGGAAAACCCTTTCGGGAAAAGGGGGCGAAAAATGGACAGTTTTTGTAAGGAATTTTTCTAATAAAAGATTTGCTAAAATATAAAATTGTCTAAATGAATTGGCATTTCCTATCAATTTAAAAATGGTTTTATCCCCAAAAAATTGAAACAATAATTAGTTGATTAAAATAAAATTTTTGTAAAGTATAATAAAAATTTTTTAAAGTGACTTTTGGGGGAGTAGTAATTTAAAAAGCATAAAAAATCAATTTTTTTTAAAAATTTTAGTTTATGAATTTAATTTTAATTGTAGCTTTTTTAATTGTTTTTTATGGGTGGTTCCCGTATTTTTATTTTAATAATCTAAATTTTAATTGGGAAAAACATTGCCTCCTTTTTAAATGTGGTTTTTTTTTGACTTGTCTTTTGATAAATGTGCCCTTTCCCGGGGGTGTTGCACAATTTTTAAAGGGAATGAACAGCCAAAATTTGAACATTTCCCCAAAATCGGGCCAAAACCCTTTTTCCAATTTCAAATTTTCGTTGTTTTGTATAAAAAAATTAACAACCCCAAATTTCTTTTTCGAAACCTTAAATTGTGAAAACTTTTTTTTAGAATATTGTATTTGATTTAAGAAACCTTATTTTTGTGTTATATAAACCCGTTTTAAAATAATGAATAAAAAATAGGGGGGATTTAAGGAAAAGACCCCCAAATTTTTTTTTAAATTATTGTTTTAAAAACAAAAAATGGATTAACACAATTTTATTGATGGTGTTTGGTAACAACGTCATCTTTTATTTCCATTGAGGCCTGGCGTTGCAGCAGAACATTATAATAGCCATAAACATGCAAGCCATTCTAATAGATTGAGTAGATTTTACAGTGTAAATTTGATTTGTTTATTCTATAAAATGGAGAAGAAAATGGATGATATTAGGGAAATGCTAGTTTTGCCACAAATCAAATCAGTTTTAAAGGATATATTGGGAAGTTGTTTATAATTGCACAAAATTACTTCTGTCAGCATTCTTTCTCATTATTTCTTAGCTGTATGACATTCTACAACTAGAAGTGTTATTTTGAGGGTCATATTACAATTTACAGAGGATGCCAAACTAGAAGGGCACACAATGATAGAAACTTATAATTGTAAAATGATATTTAAGATCGACAGGAAACGTGACCTTTAGATTGATTGACTGCCATGACCTGATTATATACACATGGTTTAATCTTTTAACGAATGTTGAATCTGCATGCATCCAAATAAGCCAAAATATTTCAAGAAAATAACCCTTGAGAAAATGCACTAAGATTTTCAGTAGAAGATGAAGATTCAAGATTCTAGTAATTATTTATATGCTACTTGCAACTTATGGCTGATTTTGCAGTATTTTGCACAGGATTGATGGAAATACGCACGTTTGTATTAGTTTCCTACAACACTTGTGAAACCACGTGTTCACAACCTAACAACAACAACAACTGCCAATAACAAATAGAACAAATTATGTGTTTTATTGAATTAACTTATTTCAATTTGTTTTTCTCTCTCTTATTTTAGCAATTATTGTACGAATATTGTATTTACCGAGACATTTTGTATAATTATTTTACATTTATAATCAATAAAACATTCGTTTAAATATGTTTTACAAAACATATCATGTCTGTAGAATTTAAATCAGTCTTGTTTTCTAAGGAAATTTGCGTCAAAAATGACTGCTTAAAGCTCGTAATAACAACATCAGCGGAAATAAATTACTGTTATAACGATGCAAAAGACTGGCTAAGTAGATCCTTACATTTTCCCATTAAGATCATTAAAGGAAAGACGAAAACTACGGTGTCCTTATCGTGCCATTTAGAATGTCGTCCGTCGCGTCTAAGGGTAGACACACGACAATGCGAAGTGACATCGCGACAATGCGAAGCGACGCTCGACAACGCGAAGCGATATGCGACAATGCGAAGCGACGCTCGACAGTGTCAAACGATATGTCGCACTGTCGCCTAGAAATGTCGCGGTAAAAAAGGACGACATTTAAGAAATGTCGCTTCGCGTTGTCGAGTGTCGCTTCGCATTGTCGAGCGTCGCTTCGCGTTGTCGCGATGTCACTTCGCGTTGTCGCGATGTCACTTCGCGTTGTCGCATTGTCACTTCGCATTGTCGAGTGTCGAGGTTGGTAGAAGTGCATACCACGACACTCGACAATGCGAAACGACAACGCGACAATGCGATACGACGCTCGACAATGCGAAGTGACACTCGACATCGCGAAGCGACATTTTTAAAATGTCGAGTAAATGTCGCGTTATTTTTATGATTTTTACACCGCGACGCTCAACATTGCGAAGCGACACTCGACAATGCGAAGCGACACTCGACAACGCGAAGCGATACTCGACAACGCGAAGCGACACTCGACAATGCGAAGCGACATTTGGAATAATATCGTATCGCATTGTCGTGCGTCTACCGGTGCTTGGTCAGAATTTACTAACTCACCGACAAACGGTGCGATCATGGAAGGGGTCGCACTAAACTGCTGACGAATTAGCTGACGATATAGATATATAGGAAACTGCTGACCAGTTAAATAAAGAAGGATTATCGGAAAATGCTGACCAGTTACACAAAGAAGGGAAACATTGAAGGTGTGAAGTTATATAAACACGCCGTAGGGGGTAATAAAAAGATGGGAAATTACTTTTATTCTTTTAATTATATTTTTAATTTTTGCATTTATATGACTATGTTTATAAACTAAATTAATATATACATTTAAAGTACCATAATATCATACATTTTAACACGGATTTACATTACTACATGTAATATAAATCCGTGATTTTAAAAGGATATATTAAACAGCTTTTTATACCTCTAAAGATATGCACAAATTTGAATTAATGTTTTATAAAGAATTATGATGTTATGAGTTTTATCAAAATCTCTTGTTAGTGATATTTCAATAGAAAAATCTTTGTAACGGAAAAAAAATGTATTTTCAAAAGCAATAATTGCAATTTGAATTAATATTAAATAAGTCAGCAGTGTTTTAACTTAATTAAATGTCGACAAAATTTTATACAATATATTGAATTTCGTACATTATAAAATGAATTAAAATTTCACGACAAAATATATTTTTTTCTATATTTCTAACTGGTCAGCAGTTTCCCTATATATCTAACTGGTCAGCAGATTCTACTACATGTGTATATGTTTAACTGGTCAGCATTTTCTCGCCTGAATGTAAAGAGCGTTAAATTTGCTAACCATATAGAATAAGAAGAGTTTTACGGCTTAAGTCAATTTGAAATAACATTAAATTGGTCAGCAGTGTTTTTACTTAATTAAATGTCGACATAATTTTATAAAATAAATTGAATTTGCATACATAATAAAAATGAATTACAATTTCACGGCAAAAATATATTTTTCTCTATATATCTAACTGGTCAGCAGTTTCCCTATATACGAGGGCTGTCCGGAAAGTTCGTAGACAAGGCTATAAAATTATTTTAAGCAGACATATCAATATGATGATTTAATACTTTACTTAAGTATTTATCTGCTACATATTTCTAAATTAAAAAACATGATAAAAGTAATATTCGCAAAGCGCCGATCACCATGGCAACATGATCAACGAACCACGGAGCACTTTGATTTCATGATGATAGCTACTCGAATAAAAAGTTGCTAAAAGATGTAATTTTAATGCAATCTCTCGTTTTAATTTTGTGACATCATAGGATAGTATAACATGATATTCAGTGTAAATTATGATGTCATACGTAAATAAACAGCTTGTTTACGGCGATTATTACGGAATGCCGTAAGGGCCATCGCCTATGAATGTGTTGATCTGAAACGCGATAGTCGATAGTACGATGGTGAAAACGCGAAATCACGAAACTACGATGGTGAAAACGCGAAAGTACGATGATGAAAAAGCGATAGTACGATGATGAAAACGCGACAGTACGATACTACGATGATGAAAACGCGACAAACTATCGTGTTTTCACCATCGTACTGTCGCGTTTTCACCATCGTAGTTTCGTGATTTCGCGTTTTCATCATCGTACTGTCGAGTATCGCGTTTCAGATCAAACCATTCATAGGCGATGGCCCTAACGGCATTCCGGAATGCCGTAAGGGCCATCGCCTATGAATGTGTTAATCTGAAACTCGATAGTCGATAGTACGATGGTGAAAACACGAAATCACGAAACTACGATGGTGAAAACACGATAGTACGATGATGAAAACGCGATAGTACGATGATGAAAATGCGATAGTACGATGATGAAAACACGACGGTACGATGTTGAAAACGCGATAGTACGATGATGAAAACACGACAGTACGATGATGAAAACGCGATAGAACGATGGTGAAAACGCGATAGTACGATGATGAAAACACGACAGTACGATGATGAAAACGCGAAATGACGAAACTACGATGGTGAAAACGCGACAATACGATGGTGAAAACACGATAGTTTATCGCGTTTTCATCATCGTAGTATCGTACTGTCGCGTTTTCATCATCGTACTTTCGCGTTTTCATCATCGTACTTTCGCGTTTTCACCATCGTAGTTTCGTGATTTCGCGTTTTCACCATCGTACTATCGACTATCGCGTTTCAGATCAACACATTCATAGGCAATGGCCCTAACGGCATTCCGTAGATTATAGGCAATGAAGGTGCGTACATTTTGTGTTGCAAAAATGACGTCAAATTAACGGACGGAGCAACGTAATGATATTTAACTTCATAGCAACGCTAATATGGCGCCAACTGAGATTATAATCTTTACCTTTAAAACAAAATTAACCATGAAATGTTAAAGGCAACTTGTGTTTAAATGAATAAATGTCAAACAAGATAAAGAAGCGGTGATGACAGGATATTGTATAAGAAACGCTCCAGAAGTGACCAAAAGTAGCATGGCTGAAATATCGTAGATTGCGTTACAACATTTTTTGAAAAAAGCAGACATCTTACACACAGTATGGGAACCAGTGAAATCTTTATTTTTAAATAATAACTTTAAATATGAAATGTATGAAGCAATAACATGTATTAAGTATACGTCAGACAGGTACCATGATGGCTTTTGAAATCGGAAGAAATTAAATAGTTGGTAAACATGAATTTAATTTGACGCCGTTGACGTTGTCAAAGTGCTCCATGATTATGTATATATGTTGTATGTAAATACTTTTAAAATACAAACGTTAGTCACAGTTCAGTAATTTTTGATAAATGTGTTCGCTAGATATGTATTTTTATGCTGACAAAATTTGTACAGCGTATGTATTGTTTTACAATAAAAAAAATGAAGATGTATATGAACTTTCCGGACATCCCTCGTATCTAACTGGTCAGCAGATTCTACTATATATGTTTAACTGGTCAGCATTTTCTCGCCTGAATGTAAAGAGCGTTAAATTTGCTGACCATATAGAATAAGAGAGTTTTACGGCTTAAATCAATTTGAATTAACATTAAATTGGTCAGCAGTGTTTTTACTTAATTAAATGTCGACAAAATTTTATACAATATATTGAATTTCGTACATTATAAAATGAATTAAAATTTCACGGCAAAATATATTTTTCTCTATATATCTAACTGGTCAGCAGTTTCCCTATATATCTAACTGGTCAGCAGATTCTACTATATGTTTAACTGGTCAGCATTTTCTCGCCTGAATGTAAAGAGCGTTAAATTTGCTGACCATATAGAATAAGAGAGTTTTACGGCTTAAATCAATTTGAATTAACATTAAATTGGTCAGCAGTGTTTTTACTTAATTAAATGTCGACATTATTTTATAAAATATATTAAATTTGCATAATGAGTAACAATTTCGTAGCATTTAAATATATTTTTCTCTATATATCTAACTTTTCAGCAGATTCTACAATATGGTCAGCATTTTAATAACATATTTTTGACTGTTTATTGTATTTTGTCATAGATAAATCAAGAATGACACGTCGCGTGTGAAATCGATTTTAATATGACCTTGGGGCATATCGATCTCGATAAATTATCAGTTTAATGGATATCTGTGGAAACATGATGTTTATAATGTAATAAAAGCTTATTAACAATAACAATTAGCACATTATTAATTTTTGTTCAATATTACTTATACAATTATACGAACAACAAATAAGGAAACAGAAATCACTTTATTTCATATTTGCACTAAATACGACATAATAATTATATTTTGTTAAAATATACATTACGTATATGTACATGTATATATTTTAACCTATGATGCATAGTTTTATACATACTTGAAACAAATTATGATTTTTCGTACATCATATTTTGACTACATTTTTAAAATTTTAACCAATATATAACACATAGAAGAAAATTCATTAAGGTACTTAAATAAAATATTATATCAAAATAAATTGAGAAATATACAGTATATATCAATTGAATTTTTTATAATTAATATGTATCATTTGTAATATTGACATCTTGAAAAAACATTTTATCAAGTATTTCTCGACCTCGCCTGTAATATCACCAACGGCAATTTGACACCTTCAATGTTTCCCTTCTTTGTGTAACTGGTCAGCAGTTTTCGATAATCCTTCTTTGTTTAACTGGTCAGCAGTTTCCTATATATTCTATATCGTCAGCTAATTCGTCAGCAGTTTAGTGCGACCCCTTCCATGATCGCACCGTTTGTCGGTGAGTTAGTAAATTCTGACCAAGCACCGGTAGACGCACGACAATGCGATACGATATTATTCCAAATGTCGCTTCGCATTGTCGAGTGTCGCTTCGCGTTGTCGAGTATCGCTTCGCGTTGTCGAGTGTCGCTTCGCATTGTCGAGTGTCGTTTCGCAATGTTGAGCGTCGCGGTGTAAAAATCATAAAAATAACGCGACATTTACTCGACATTTTAAAAATGTCGCTTCGCGATGTCGAGTGTCACTTCGCATTGTCGAGCGTCGTATCGCATTGTCGCGTTGTCGTTTCGCATTGTCGAGTGTCGTGGTATGCACTTCTACCAACCTCGACACTCGACAATGCGAAGTGACAATGCGACAACGCGAAGTG
This sequence comes from Ruditapes philippinarum, assembly GCF_026571515.1. NCBI lineage: Eukaryota > Metazoa > Mollusca > Bivalvia > Venerida > Veneridae > Ruditapes > Ruditapes philippinarum. The sequence continues at coordinate 168,077 of NW_026855991.1, forward strand.
ACATCGCGACAACGCGAAGTGACATCGCGACAACGCGAAGCGACGCTCGACAATGCGAAGCGACACTCGACAACGCGAAGCGACATTTCTTAAATGTCGCCCTTTTTTACCGCGACATTTCTAGGCGACAGTGCGACATATCGTTTGACACTGTCGAGCGTCGCTTCGCATTGTCGCATATCGCTTCGCGTTGTCGAGCGTCGCTTCGCATTGTCGCGATGTCACTTCGCATTGTCGTGTGTCTACCCTTAGACGCGACGGACGACATTCTAAATGGCACGATAAGGACACCGTAAAAACACAGTCACAATTGAAAATTATGAACTATCTTTCAAATCACAAATTGTATTGGCTACTAGAACTTGAACGAAGACTGTATAAGGAATATTTTTACTTGCTTTCAAGTTTTATACAAATCTTTCACCCATGATCTTTGCTTTCATACTTTGTTTGAAATTTAAACTACGCGTGACGCTTTTCATCGCGGCACTTATCAGTTAAATATGTTCAGTTTTGAGAGAAGTAAGCAGTTAACCTGGCAAACTATACTGAAAGTAAAAATGTAACCTACTTTAAGTTCTGATAAAGCACGTTTTAAATTAATGAATGGCAGTGTCTGATGCAAGTGACTGTAAATGCCACTAAGCACTGACTTGAGCAGTATTCAACTTCCAATTTTGCAGAAATGTATATATCATTATTAAGTTATATCAACATACATATTGCAAACCTCAGAGTGACACTGTCATACCAGAAGAAATGAAGTCAGCTAATCAGTTTAAGATGTCAAAAGACAAATTTAATAAGCAAGCAATATATCCTTAGGGATTTTATAAATATTTATGTAGAAATTCGTTAAAAAAAACACTTGAACTTTAAAGAAAGAATACCAGAGTAAATGTCGTTACTATTGTGCTTATTCATAAGATTTCTGAATATATTTGGAGACATAAACGTCAATCACATGTCACAACAATGTAAATGTGGCGAAGAGGTAGTAAAATGGCATCCGTTTAAGGCGACTTACCTAACAAAGAGAAATTGAAAATCTTGAATTATGCTGGTTTGATAGCCTGTACGTCGATGTCGACCGATTACGTCATTTAATACATTGAATTAAGAGAAATGTTTCAAAGTATAATCCTCCTACTTCAAGATTGGTCTATATAACACAGTATAATGTACATACTAAATTTCAAGAATTATAAAATTTAAATTATTACTTAACAAACATTTTTTCTTATTTCTTTGTTATAATGATTCAAATAGACATATTTCAAAAGAGAAAATTAAGTATATTTAATAAACAAAACCAATTTAATGTTTAAATTTTAATGAATAATCCTCTCATTTAAAACCAAACTCTTGATCTCAAGTTGATATTTATTTAGGATATTGTTTCTGAATAACTTTTTACTCCTAGATTTATCAGTGTTTTAAATTATAATGAGTAAAACATAGCAAGTTCTGTGACCAATAATATTTTTTCCAGATTCAACTTCATCATATTAAAATGCAAATGAGCGCATCTGTACACTTCTGAATTTCAATATTGAGAGGAAAAGAGAAATTCACTTGGACAAGGGCATCTGTGGTTTCAAATGACTTTTTTTAGATTAAAGTATTATGTAGTTGAACGCTCGAAGACAATTAATTTGCTATGTTTAATTGTGGAATCTATAAGTGAGTTTAATAGAATACATAACATTTTAACTATGCTTGCATCATTGAAATGTTTAGAACAAAATCAATCCGCGTGTGCTCATGGCATATCATTTATAATGCTTACTGGCTGTTTCCTTAAATTACAAAAATATTTTAATCATCATAGAATAATGCAATGCAGGTATGGAATAATTTACCTTTATATATTAAAGATTCTTCGTCTCTATATGCTTTTAAAAGACATGAAAAAATATTTACCTGATATACAATTTAAATGAATATGATGTATGCATGTGTCTGTCAATTTGAATGGTTGTTGTTTATGTTTACATACTCGTATTTGTGAATTTCATTATATTGTTTAATTGAAGGCCACATTGTTAATAAGATATGTATTTCTTAATATGGTACCTTCATGAAATAAAGTGTTTATTATTATTATTCTTCTTCTTATTATTATTATTATTATTTTATAAAATTACCCATATCAAAATAATCTAGCCAAAAACTTGATCTTATCATTTATCCTTTTCGTTTTCAACCGTAACGCATTATTATGTCAATAATCTTAAGATTGATTCACGAAAGAAATGTAAAATAGAATGTTTATGTCCTTTAACACAGGCATCTAAATATTGTACGACAATAAACAAAAACGTTCAGAACAAACTATTACTTTGCTGTTTTTGCCATTTGAAGTAGGGCTTTATCCGTTTTATAATGCTTTCGTGTGTGCGTCACTCGCTTTTAAGCTTTCTTACTACCATGTTGTTTTTTCTTGTTGTTTTTTGTTTCATACAGGCATTTTGGAAGGAAGTATTCCTTTTTAAAATTTAAACAATATTTTTTGCAGCAGATTTGCACTAAAAACCTCTTTTTTTCAAATGCGATTGGTGTTGTAAACAGTCTGTAATGAAATTGAATTTAGAATTAATTATACATCCTAAGTCTATTTTGAACTTGATTTCTGAAATAATTTCAGTCTGGTAAATTAAATTTAATTTTATATGGCTTTACTAAGATAATATTTCACGTTGATATACAGTTTAATGTTGTTAATAAAAATAAATTTTAGGATTATGTCATTATATAGATATCGTAGGATATGTTTAACATATGTTACACACTTTCCTAGTTTCTGTAATATCACATTATACATAATTTTCAAATAAACGTTCGAAATGTCTGAGAAGAAGGGAAAAAAAGATTGTTGTTAAAGATTACAGCGGCTACATATCAGAATTATCGCTGGAGAATAAGGTGAAATAACAAACTAATTTTGGTTTTCTTCTGAAACCTTTTAATGGTATTGATAATGCTCGTAAAGTAACATGCTCTTAAACTATGTTTTGTTTTCTCTTTGTAAATCATTATTATCATTATTATTTTGCAAATCAGTTGCAATGTAACATATTTCAATAAGAAAATTACATGTATTAGTTGTTTAAATTGTTGTTTTAAAGACGTAAGACTTTAATATTGATCGATAAAATGATAGATAAACAATCATAAGGCGCTTTTGTTTAACTAGTTTGATTTTTAGCGATGTTTTGTGCGTGTTTCGTGTACTTTTTAACAAAGGACACGCGTAAACCTCATTGTAAAAGAACCGAATCCTGTTTTGTTAAGAAAATTGTGTTTCTTTGCTTTTATTTCAGTAAATAATGCCATATCATAAACGATTAAATGGCTAATGATTTCTAGTTAAATTCATTGACATATTATATTATTAAACGTAACAAGTCAATTGTATTCGAGCGTACAATTGTATATTTCAAAAAAATCCATTTGAAGCCACATGTGCCTTCGTACATCAAGTGAATGTTTTTCCCACTCAATATTCAAGTACAAAAAGTGTGCAAATGCACTCATTTGCATTTTGATATGATACAGTTCAGTCTGAAAACATATTATTGGTCACGGAACTTGTTAACTTGCCGTATTCTTTGCTCATGATAATGTAAAACAAGAAAACAATCTCGTTATGAATTAAGGAGAAAACTGAAAAGAAAAATCGAAAAATAAACTTATAATAAGAGTTCGACTTTAAATAGGACGGCTATGTTTTCAAGTTTCGGAACTTCGGAAACATCTAATGTGTCTGTTTATTATTTATACTTGTCTCTTCTCTCCACAATAAGCCTAATAAGTGTGTATTTGAATAATCGTTTAAATCGTTATGACACATAAATAAGAACAATTTGATTTTGCAAAGAAATAATTCAAATTTTATCATTCTTGAAATTCATTGACATTTTTTTGGAAACATTCTGCTTGGTCCGCCAATCCGTGAACATGTTTATACAATTAGTTGGTTCTCATATTAATTAGTAGCATTCGATTTATTTGTATCATATTAAGCGAACAACTTTGACGTACACGTTATAAAACCAAAACCGCAATATTCTCAATTACGTCGTGTAAGGCAGCTTATAAATGTGTGCCTTTTTTTATTTCATTGTCACAATAGGGTTGTTTAAGGCATTAAGGATCCGAATATATGAATATTATTATTGTCGTTAACATTATTGACATCTTTAGAACGGTAGGGACGACATTTTATGTGGTATTAACCGTTGCTGTCGTAATTCTACAGGAATATCTTCAATTACCTTATAGATATTTTCCTGCTTTGAAATTTTATCTACCGACATGTATTACTTATAATCATACTTTTTTCTCTGGCACATTGAGGTTTTCAAGCATTCTCCGAGTAAATCTGTTTATATAAGTTAAGTTTTTTTTAAATATTGATCACGATTGGAGGATGAATTCTGCTTAACTCATTGGCTAGCATTAGGCACTTCGATCTAAAAGGGAACATTTACATGTTCAGTATAGGTGTTGATCTTTATGTTTGCCAGTCTAAGTGCTCACTCCCTTAAAATTGTTCTTGAAATCTTATCGACAATTAAATGCCTCGTCAAAAATAAAAAGTTCGAACAACTTATGACAGCAAAGATTATGGGTGAAATATATATAAGGTGAGTACAAATTTCTAGGCTAGTGTTTCAAAGACGATCAGGTTTGTTATCTTTTCTACAGTTCCTGGAATATTGTGAAGTTTTAGATATATTTTTTTAAACTGTTTTTACATTTTCTTCCTTGTTTTAATGACATTAGCGGGAAAATGTAAGGCTCTTTTTAGCCTGCTTTTACATCAGTATTACAGTAATTAACTTCCGCACATGTTGCTCCTACGATTTTTATGCAGTCAGTTTTTATGCAAATGTCCTGAAAAAACAAAACTGCTTTCAATTTCAATTCTTATCTTGCAAAACATATTAAATTAAAGTATCACTGATTTAAGATGTAAACTTGTTTAATTTATTAAATGTCTCAAAATACTCCTAAAAACAAAATAAAGAAAAAGAGAATGATAATAATGATGATAAAAGTAATAATAATAATTATAATAGAATACATGGAATATCTTGGACGAATTTTTCAAACATATAATTTTTTCCTGAGAGGTATTGTTTTTTGTTGTAATTTTTTCTCTCTCTTTAAGCTGTTTCCCTCAACTCTGTCAATAATAAACATTCATACATTTCAAACATGACAAATAGAAAGCATTGATTCTATTTCAATACCAAAAAAACGTACTTTTAGATAATATATCTGTTACTCTTCCCAATATAACATGTAATCCTTTATCATTAATTTTCAAAACTCGTTGATATTCATGGACTATACTCTATTCAATAAAATTTTATGACAAATGCTAACTAAAGTATTCAACACTGAACATGGCTATACCAGCAACACCATTTTAAATGTTTTACATTCTGAAAATTGAAAAAATACAAATAAACATAATTGTTTATATATAGACTGTAATTATTGTTTTTCATATTCAATAGACATACCGGTATTTATGTTTACAATTTGTTTACATCTTTATTAATGAAACTTCATTTTCTAGATTTTTTATATATAAAACTTCTAATGAGTAAGGCCGGTATGTTGATGTTGTTACAACTGCAGGCCTAATCCATTCGGATATGACTTCGTTTCCCATTTTTATCTATATTTATCATATGCATGGACACAAACAATAACATAACATATTGCATTTGAAGGACACTTCTAAATTCCATTAAAACCCGACATTTCTTTGCAAAGTCTAATCTACAGTACAATTATATAAACAGTTAATCGTTTTTGAACATGGAAACCATAAGAGCACATTACCTCAAAGTACATTTGGAAGTCGTTAGGCGAAATACTTACCCTGTCTCAATTGCATAAAATGTGATTTAAGAAGTTGTCTACAATTCATAAGATGACTTCTGACCACGTTCTTTCTCATTATTTTCCATCTGTAAGACATTCTACGACGAAATGTATTATTTTGTGGGATACTTTACAATTCACAGACATGTCAAAATCGAAGGTCACACTGTCACAGGTTTTGGATTGCGAATTGACTATTCTTAGATCAACCGGAAACGTAATCATTTGATGTAAAAGGACAAACAGCTATGCCATAATTACATGTGTATATAGACATTGTTTTATCTGTTTACGAATGTTAAAAGTACTCCAAAACTATATTTGTATTCAAAGAGTACATGACTTATCAACAATGAGAAACATTTATAAAAAAAAAAACTCATCACGAACTTAAAAGACACTTCGAATCTGCTAATATGCTATCAAATTTAAATAAAAGTAACAAAGTAACCATTAAAAATCTGAAAACGAAACAGCTCTGCCTTTAGGGAATATTGTTTTAACAGATGAAAATCAAAACTTCCTTATTTAAAACAAAATACAATTGTTTGCATAATGCATGTAATGGAAAGATGAAAAGGAATTGTTACAATTAACAATACATTTTTTAAAACTTTTGAATTTGCAAACAAAAACTAGCATTTTTTATATTTCCATCCATTTTGTATCCATTTTGTTAAAATACAAAACAAATCAAATTCAACTGTAAAATCTACTCAATCTATGAGTAATGGCTTGAATGTTTATAGTTATTGTTAATAGATTTCTCCATTATCAGATCTCAACGGAAATATAAAATGTCGTTGTTAGCAAACACCATCAATAAAAGTATGTGTGCCACTTTTTGTTTTTTTAAACGATAATTTTAGAATATGATGTCATTTCATTAATCACTATTTATAATTATATCGAAATATTTTATTTAAACTCGATTGAATAACGCTCCTTCTTTATACAAAACTTAAGTAAAGATCATATTAATAGTTTATCATTTATGCAAAAATAAAGCAAATGATTTAAAATCAATTTAGATAAAACATATATATCTTATAAAATATATTTACATGTAACAATTTTTCAACATTTTAATTAACAGTAATTTATAATTAATTGCTTAATTAAATAAATATAATTAAACAAAGTGTATATTAGACTTGTCTTATCGTAATTAAAACAATATTAATTAATGACCACCTTTTGACGTTACAAAACCATCATTACTTCGGCAAGTCCAGGCTGTTTGTTTCGATTTTTAATCCGAAATGTCGATAGGAAAAAACATGTTTTACTCATGTGTTGTTGTTGTTGTTGATGATGATCTTATAAGCGTGACATTTTATTCAGACTATCGTACTTAACAACGTTCTTCAATGAATTCTCAGTACTTTAATACAAGCTCTGCAAACGGCACTTTCAGCAATTAATATATACAAAGTTTTGATAATATGCAATAACTCATTTTCTTATCAATTCTAGGGATGACACCACTTTATTATAATAGGAAATGCTTAGTCATGTCCTGTTAGACGATTTAAAGCTATACAATTAGACAATGATGCTGTTTTTAATATGTTTAAGAATGTATCTATAAATTTAAAAAGAAATCTATACATTGTTCAATGTATTAAGATATTAAGTCGCTTGGTTTGAATATATAAAAAATAATACAGGAACATTTTCCATCGTGACAAAACTGTATCAAGTTTCTAAAACAATAATACATACTGTTGTGTTTGACATCATATTTTAGTGTTAAAAAGCAGATTAGTTAAAACAAGCCGATACTTTGAACATATTTTCTAGTTATTCATGCATAAATGCGTATTCAAAACAAATAAATGACACTACTCATTACAAATTAGACTGGTCAACTTTTTGTGTTAAATTTTCTTAAAATATAGTTTGATATTTTTTATAGCCTAAGGTATTATCGTATTCCGAATATGGTTTTATTAAATTATATAATTATGTTCGTAGTTTAGGATAACTTTAAAGTTCTCGCTTTATAACGCTTATGCCATCATGCTATATAAGTAGTTAACCGTTAAAACTGACAAGCAACATTCTATTTTTGCAATATGCATCTCTAAAATAATAATTATAATAATTACATCGGTTTTCTTATTTCCATTTATTATCCGAATTTCATTTTTGTTTGAGAAATAGATCCAAAACTATATTAATCCATTTAACTACGCAGTTTTGAATTAGAAATATTCATTGGTGTAGTAGTGTGTGCATAATAAATAAGACGTGCAGACATTTCCTTCAAGTATTTCCTTGTTTCTAGACAATTTGTTCAAAACTACACTATAAACTTCTATGTTATACAAAAAGTGCCAATTTGAAATACCAAATGTCAACCTTAGAACAATTTGTTTGTTGTAATGTCTTGGTTCAGGCAATTGCAAATAACGAAATGCGAATGAAATAAGATTCTATTCAATACAAATCTGAAATGTTCCTTTTGAAATTGAGACATATCTATTCTTGTGTAATCAAACTATCTTTCATATTGTAAAATCGACTTCGTCTTGAACAAACCATTATGAAGACTAATATCTTAAAATGTATGACAATAAACATAGCAAACAAACAAACAAACAAACACGCGGAAGAAAGAAAACTATAACTGTGCTTAAATTCTTTCGTAAGTTTGAAACGTTGCTTATATGATGCATAAGTTTAAATTGCGCAAATAATTTGTAAAAGGTGCGTGAACTCAGTCCATATTTACATTAAATGAGATTCGATTATTGCTCTATGAACACATCATCATTCTACGGATGTTTCGAAATTCCAAATTTCACTACTTTTATGTTTAAATGTTGGATTCTGCTAAAACTGGTTCTTAGAACTAGGACTGTAAATTGCACTTTACTCTGCTGTGCATGAACAGCCTTAATGAAACCGAGTCTGCAACAGTTTCAGTTGTGGGCGTTCCTTAGTGATTCAGTTTTTTTCTATATTGATTTAAAAGACCGTTATTGTGTGCCTCTTAGTTTTCACTCTTAGTTTTCACTCTTGGTTTCACTTTAAGGAAATCGAAACAAGATGGAGTCTTGTTATTTGTTTTCAACAAACATTTAAACGCCTTATCATAATAACTATAAATAACTAATGAAATATGACCATGCATTAGAAATAGAAAGTAAATTCAATAATAGGAGGCACTATGTCCAATTTAAGAATTTATAAATATTTAAGTCTAACTGATAAGTCCCTTTGCTGCCAGTATTTAAATGTGGTTTATACGTAGAATTGAAAATTGAAATTAATAGCTGTTACCTTGACTTATTCTTAACCGTCAATGAAGTTTTGTTTCGATATTGTGATTTATACAAACATTTTTCAAAGGACAGTTTCAGTCAAGCTGTCAAAAATAAAGTCCCTGATAATTATTTTCCTCAACGTGTAGAAAAGCTTAATCTTTGAACGAATTTACAATTCTAATCTATTCATATAAATTATCAGAAGAGAACTGATTACCTTTGAAGTGAGAAATAATCAGGAAAGGAAAGCCTTTGTTAACAAAATCAATTCAGGCAGAGCATGAAAGCAAATAAAACATTGATGCAAATTTAAGTTGACAGAGAATTAGCATTAGAAAGATGGTTAATTCCGTGTGTGTTTTACAAACTTTAAGTGCTTCTTCCAATAAAACACTTTTTTCCGGGAATAACCTTATGTTTTTATTGACCGTGATCGGTAAAACGGGGATTTTTATGTACAAATATATTTTAATTGGATTTTTCATTTAATACGACAATTTGTTCTTTTCAATATAAAGGGTAACAGTTTTTGTAAAGAAAAACGACCTGTTCAGTGGCCAACCTATCAAACACCATTTGTTTGATACCGTCACACCCAGCTCTAGGCCAAGGGATATGACCTAGAGATTTGTGTGTGGCAAGGCCGATTTGCGCCATTTACGGTTAGTCTTGTAAAATATGTTACATACTTAAAAAGGTAATTAATCCATTTCATTTTATTACATTTGAAGTATTGCTTTACAACAATATAAGGCTAACGCAAGGAGACATGTCAGCGAAGTAAATTCACTTTTTGCATTCAAGATTTTTTACGCAAATAAAGTCTTTACATTTTCATTAAAGGGTACCATTATTTGGAGTCAAACTTTTGTCTGATTTCGTTTCGGATTCGTTTATGTATCAGTTTTGAGGATATTCTTTCCATTAATATAAGACCATGTGTCCTTACCCAATTAAAATGTCCTGAAGATTTTCGCATGGTTTGGTGCATTTGCATCTTTATACACACATGTACATGTTTTATTGTATTAAACAGCAACTTACGTTTGATTTTAATATAACATTTTTATAACGTTTCTTTTATTACCGTAGACGTCTGTTTGTACGTCATATTCTTTGTTATTTACCATCTGATGAAGCTAATAAAGCAAAATATGTATTGGTATTTAAAATTGTATTGGATTTTGATCTCATTTTCAAGATATTTGTTACAACTTATTTCTTTTTGTTTCAGTTTGGAGTTTTTTTACAGCAGTATAAGGCCCATGCCCTGATACAATGAACATGTCCGGGACATTTCCGCGTAGTATGGTCGTTTTTTGTTTTTGGCAATCTATTCTTTTTTATATAAAGGGAAACATTTTTCTCACATATGACCATTTTCACAGGCCAACCTGTCAAACATCATTTATGTAATTCCGTTCCAGATTAGAAATTAAAACAATTTGGCATTTCGTCTATATATAACTTTTAAACTAATGAAGACTTTTTTAAAATTACTTTGCGACAATTGAAGACAGTTTGCAGATCGCAACAATCCGGTTGCTTCCAAAATGCTAAGGACACTTTTATAGGTCAAATACAAAAGTTTTACCATTACGTGTTCGCTCCATTATTTTTTCAACTATTGAAAGGTTTTTAACTTACTTTGCGCAAACGATCACTATAATAACTTAAAGACATTGTGCAGAGCACAAGTACTAGGTGGCTCACTAACCCAAAGTTCAAGAACACCCTTAAACGTCAAATGTGAAAGATTCAGCACTGTGTCCGCTAAAAAATTTTGAAAAAGGACATTTTGTTTAGCATTGGCATCATAGATTATCATTATGAAACAATGTGCAGAGTACAATAATCTCTTATAAACACCAAAAGCGAGTTTTGTGCCGCCCATTTCTTTAATTGCATCAAACGATAATTTTAAAAAATTTACAAGAACATGCCTTAAAAGCTAAACCTTTCGCTGTTATGATTCTTCCCGTCTAATTATTGTGTTATGATCTAATTATTGTTTATTTCAAGCAGGCCATGTAGATTGTATACATTTCCCGTATAAATTACAATAATATTATTTTTATTCATGCCATCAAATCTTCACATATCTGAAGATGTAACCTTAGACTGTGATTTGCCATAGAATATTTATGACAAAATGCCTTACGGAAGTCAAACCTCATTTTCTACCGGAACATAATAACTATTGTCTGCCATCAAAATAGATTACAGGAAGAATAAACAAGACCTAACAGATATTCTGTGATAAAATACGGAAAATGTGTGTGGTAAAAGTATACTTCTTATCAAAATAATGCTGGCGACATTCAAAAGATTGTTTGGTGTTTCGCAACATTTTATACACATTTTTCTTAAAACTAGCATATATGAGTGGCTCGTATATAAGTGACTGAAGTGTTGCTGTTTAATGAATGGCCAGTCTGTACGCAAGATAAGACAGTTATAACTGATAATCAAAATGAAATTGAAGGGCATAAATCTGATCTATTACATGAAATGCATTTACCTTGCTTATGTTTTACTACTAGTTCACAAAATGAATAGTAATTTTTTCACAATCTACATTACATTGTTTGCCCTTTCAAAACCATTCGTCGATGTTAAAAATCCCTCTTATAAAGTTTGCATTATTTTTTCTATGATGATCGTCATCGATATTTACAATTAATAATTGCAACGAGATCAATGCTTGCACGTTTAATGGCACTTTCTTACATACATAAAAGTATTCTGAAACAAAGATGAAAGTTTTATATTACTTAAATAACGTGTCGAGCTTCAATGGCATATTTGCTATGGAGTTATATCTGAAATAATACATTATAATTATGACAGTGCTGTAAAATAGTTATTTTCGTAAGAACAAAATATGCGGGCTAGGAAACAATAATTGGTGACCTAAAGGTTATTTGCCTTAACATTATTTACTTGTGCATGGACTTTTTAATGTCACCCACTGGAGCAGATATAAAACTAGACATTGCAAAAACAGTATCAAGTTGTACATAATTTCTAATAGATTTGAATCTTAACAGAAAAATGAATAGAAAAAACTTCAAATGAAGAAAATAAGGAATTATTTAGACTGTATTATCTTTCACATAATTGATTTGTATAACAATAACAACCCCATTGGTAACAAATCATAAGTGCCTTAATCAATGTTTGTTAGCAATGAAGCTTCGTCAAGTGTTCTTATTTTGACCGAGAACAAAAATTAATTAATTAATTAATTTATTTATTAAATTATTATTTCTTAAAAAGTTAATTTATTTATTAATTTACTTATCTTAAAAAACATAAATAAATAAATAATAGATAAATAAATAAAAGCACTAACTTTTGATTAACCTTCGATTCAAAGGAGCATAATTCCAGATTAATGCTCATTTTCATAAAAGTTTTGAAACTGTATTAAAAGATTTGAGCTTATACACTTATTCATCATTTAATTTTTAAGGATAATATCAATACAAAGGGTTGCCGTATTTTTGTTTTCAATTTTGAATACTTATGTAATTAATTTGACATTTGAATTAGATTGAAATACGATATAAACTATTTTCTATATATTTCTTTGCACAACGATACACATATACATCTTTAGTAAGTTTTTTATCCACTTGAATAAATTCTTCACATTTTTCTTCCCTTGCTTTTAAGGAAATTATTCTGTTCAAGATGAGCGCGCATCAATCAGTTTAACTTTTTTTCTTTTATCAAACTGTGTTGTTCTGATTAACCACAAGTTAAACAGTTTGACTTGCAATCTATCCGCTGCAAAGAGGCTTTAGATAAAAACTAGACAGTTCGGTCAATAGCTTACAAAAGTTCTTCTACGTTATACGAACACAGACAGTGTGACTCCAGACAATCTTATATCTCTTGTCAGCGCTTGATCAACCTAGTTTGTAATAACATCATATTTCATGCAAAACAAGTAAGTCGTTTTTGATTATTTTGTAGAAATATGATGATATGTCATCCAAGATAATATATATGCACACAAATTTATTATTCATTATTGCATAGCAAGATATTGCCAACGTTTCTACATTATACTGTTTACATAATTTAACAGGATCACTATAGATGATATATTGAGGATAGAAGAAGCATAATGTCAGACACATTCCTGGTCAGCAAATAGCAATATTAAAATAAAATTTAAAAAAAACTAAAAAAAAAAACATGCATCCATTTTTCCAATTCGAGAGTGAATAGTTACCTAACATGATATTTGCATGGAGATATAGATTTATAAAAGTACTTCATGCTGCTTCGCTTCATGACTTCCTTATATATAATGTTGAAACAACACTGATGACTGATGATACAATCACAAATTTATTCACATCAAGACGTTGCCGTGTTGTGAATTAAATTAAACATCAGGGACTGTCACTGTTTCTATGGAAACGAAATATATAAATAGGACTTAATCTTTTGCAGAAAGCTGTCTCGGTAACGATACTTTTATGATTTATTTTAAGCAAGATAACTGTCGTTAACATTTATTTGGCTTAGTCGTAAATCAAATCCTGCAATCGCCACAAAGCATAGTTATTTCGAATCGTATTGCAAACACGTCACTTTGATTTGTAATTAAAACACTTAGATATACACGGTTTATCTTTATGTATGCTACATTTTCGGGAATTGTGAATTGTTATATCTCTTTATTTTTATTTTTGTTGGCTTGTTTGGGTTTTTTCCTTTTTTTTTTTCCTTTTCTTTTTTTACCCTACAGAGGAGATACGATATGTTGTTTAAATGGTAATAATGAGAGAAAAAATATTCTTATAATGGCTTTGAATTCTAGACTACTTATTCGATATGATAATATGTGTCATTCATAATTATCATAACTATAATATTCTATACATGTACATGGACAGAAACATGACAAAGTCACAGAACATCAAACCAACAAGAAAATTTCTATTAACTTATTTAATTCTTATAAGATTTATATGTCGTATTTACATTTTACGACGCTTTTTAGAAAGGCAGGTAAAGCATCATGAATGTTTTCGTAGGAGAGTTTTCTTAATGCACATATTGGCAATAGTGTTAAATATTAAACATTTAAAGACACACATGAAAAATAAAGGTGATACAATTTGTTATGATTGCATTTTATTTTTTAAGTGAATTGATATTGTAGTTTCAAAAGTATCGTGTAATCAAGACATGGTCAAAATCGGTCACATCAAAGATACTTCATAATTTAATGTTCTTTTTTAAATATATCACTTTTTCAGATACAAGTTTATGTAGTTAAACTATTTCCATTATACGATATTTAATTGATTCCCAACGGGTGTAATCAAACTCATCTCATATAAAATTTTCAATAAAGATTGGATTACTAACATCTCATTTTGATTCTAGAATAAATTAGTATTGTCTAGGAAAAAAAGTAAAACGTAATCAGTATAAGGGTCTCAGGTGTCAAACGTGTAAGTACTATTACTTTTTTAATTTTAAACCGTAAATTGTTTATTTCATTGACATTTCGTACCTAATGACATGTGCATTTGGTAAGTACTTAAATTTCTCAGACAAATCTTGTCTGAGAGCTGTTTTAACAACTGCATAAATGCAAAGATTTTATATTCTTTTAAGGCATTATCCGGTATAAGCCTGAAGTAAAAGTGAATCAGTACCATCTTTGTAAATCATACAAGAAAACGCACTTTTAAAACGGTAATTGTAATATCGATAAATATAATCATCACATGTTGTGAATTTAGTAATTAGACATCTTCAAAATAGATTATTATTATTATTATTATTATTATTCTTATTATTAGTTTCCCTATGGCATAACATTTATTGTTTATCAATTGTTTTTAAATCCCAATTAAATAAACATAATTCATTTATCTACTTGCATACCGTACATAATGTTTTACCAAATAATATGTCACGTTTTAGTTTTAAAACATTGAATATTTCGTTTTCTTTAACATTTGTTTTTAAAAGTGTTACAGAAACAGTAACAGAAACATTTTTATACAATTGATATATTATGTTATACTCATTTCTAAAACTTTAAACAATGTTCTTCGATACACAATGTAAAACGTCTGTAAATTTGATTTATGTTTGTTTACTTCCATTATTTTCCATCCTTTTCAGATATATCGCAATATTGCAAAAAAACAACAACAAATGCTTAAGTATATATACGGTCCGGATATACCTGTTGCAAACTTACATTTTATAAAGATTCCTTTCAATGACTTACGACTGTTTGTGACGGTATCACAAATTGCAAACATTATGATTAAATACGTCATTTGTCAGAATTAATGATAATGATGAAAATGCGCAGTGACTATTATTCAGCCACTTGTCTAAGTTTTACGATGTTATGTCAAAAATATACATGCATGTCTATCACTCATTCAACATGTAACCATTAAAATCCAGTAAAAAATGTAATTGTAACACTTTAGGAAATGTCGCCCAATCTAAGATGTTGCAAAGTTGCAGAAATTCTGATACTTTTTGGATGTCGATGTATTGTTTTCATCAATCAAGTACAAACAAGTTACTAACACTCACTCGATTATTAATAAGTCATAATTGTATTTCTTCTTGAAGTATATTTGTATTAACCAAGGTCACTTAACCTTCGATTTCTAGTAATGTACTACATGTATGGTTAAAATGTTATTTGTTATTTCTCAGAAGCTGTGACAAATACAGTTTTGTAAATAAGACGAACAATATTGACATTTATTATTCACCTATGAGAATGTGATAAACACTGAAATTACTTTTCACATGATGGTTATTATGTTAAGTTCGATAATATTACGGCATTTTTCACTACATCCAGTAGACCATGCCCAAGACTGAATTGTAACTGTATGCGTCTAAGGATTCTTTTAGATATTAGTGACTTTAGTGTAAGTAGTTGTGTTGTTCTTCTGGCCCTGTGGGATCATTAATTCAAATATTTTATTGTGTTGAAATTTATTACTGCATAAGACGATGCAAAGGGCGGGGGGCGCTCGTGAGAGATTATGCACGTTTCGTTATCTCGTAAAACAGGCTCAAACAAACCGAGTCTGAAGTTTTCATATTTAAACTTTGTTGTCATTGCTTTTGGCAGATTCCCCCTTTTCCGGAAATGTATTGCTTTGGAACATAGATTAGATCAAATGAACATAAATAGATATTAATTAATATTCTAAAAAAGCGCACCCAGATGTTTAAAGACAGTCATAACGACGTTCTATATTTATCTTTTAATTATCTTTTTCTGAGACGGAAATAACGAACTTGAGATTTAAATTCATATGAGGGGGTAGAAAAGTAGTGTATTATATAATTTAAAAATGTGATACCTAAGTCACGTAAAAAAATACAAAATTAACATTTGTTATTTCCTTTTTGAAATTGCCATTAAATGCCTGATAATTCCTTGCATGGTCGACATTTTTTCCATCGGTTTATGGTTGTTTTATTAAGTCCAGAATAAATTTCCCCCTTTTGACGTTATTTAAATTAGGCAAATTCATTTGAATATTTCAATCCATATTTGAAACATTGACGATATATTGCTGATATGAACATTTTATGCCCGTACAAACTTTGAGAGTGTTTCTATAAGCTTATAACTTCTTTAATGATGGAACTTAAATAAAATGTTGCACAAACTATAATGCATGTTGCTGTACATTATGTACAATAAAGATTATCCCCTAAAATTAGAGGCACATTTTGCTTGTTGTTTATACTCTTGTCCTGTGGTTATTCGCCTCCAAGAAGCTGTCCAATATTGCTAGACGAAATTTAATTATAACACAACAATCATGTCACCTTTGTAGATGAATACGACTGTCGGTACAATCTTTTTTATCGTTAATTTATTATTTGAAATATACAACACAAATGGAACGACAGCACGGATAGTAAAACCTATCACCTAACTGATCTTGACTATCGTTATATAGTGTAATGTTCTAGATCAAAATTATCTATCCAGATTCTTCTTTCAGAAAAATAGAAATTCACAAGATACTTTGTAATTGTAAGCAGTCAATATAATATTACCTTTTCCAGGCACGAACTTAAATAAGATTTCTGTACATATAGCGTGTTAACCATTACCAACACAGCTTCCTGTTAAGAATGTGTTTTCTTAAAATTGAGTGAAGTGTAGATTACATGTATAATTTTATGGTATTTAATATTTAATATTTGCAATAAATTATATAGGAAAGGAGATATAAAATATTTGTTTTTTTTATTTCAGCTCTCGAAAACTGTAATGAGAAATCAATATAAAAATATATCTGACTTTCTATTGAAAAGAATGTATATTATTCGTTCACCATTTTGTGATTTGAGTATCTTTAATCTAGCAGAAAGCAATGCCAATTCCTAATTGGCCAATTTTCCGAATATATTTAAACGGACAAAAAGTTAAAATCGCATTATTAAAACGATTGATAATAATCACATTGAATAAATCTGGAGAGAGGAAAAATAGACCAAAACGTTACATTAACGGTTTGCAAATTTGAATTGAATTTAATTGAGCAAACTTAGATTTCAAACATTAATGCAATACAATAACGTTGATTTATAATATTGATTTGCTACATCAAGACATAATTCCTCAAAAAGGAAATGAAAAAATATCACTTTAATTATTGATTTATCCAAGTGCGTTATTTCAATATTGATCTTGCTTGGTACATTGCATTAGCAAATACAATTTATTTCTAGATATTAAAATATATTCTCTAATTTAAAGAAATAACATTTGTAATTTAAATTACAAATTTAAAGTGTGTTAACTTATATATTTGATGCAAAAAAATAGTGTTATTTTAAAAGAAACGAGTGTTTCAAAATGCTTGTATGAAAGACAAATGGAAGTATATTGCTCTAAAAGCGAATGGCGCATGCATAAAATCATTGCAAAATAGTTAAAACTCTAGTATTTAAAATAGTGTTATTTATTAACAACACCCCTAAAATAATTTGTACCTTGTTTTTGTAAAGCATTATCTAAAATATCATAAGCATTATATACAAGCTATGTACTTAGTTATCATATCAAAATGAAATCCAACATGTATGATGCATGTAAGGCTTCTCAAATATTAATCAATTTAAGTATAGTGCTATCTAAACCTATATTTAAAATGGTTTCATATATGTTCAAGTGTTGTATGATTAAAGTTTTGTGCGATGCAAGTTAAAGTTAATTGATCCATTATAAGAATTATATTATATTATAAATTATAATTAAATACTAAGTTAATTATAAAATTAAATAAAGTGGCAAAAGATCGCACGCCCAAACTCTGCTATAAAGTTTAAACACATTTGATTAAGCGTATTGGGTAGCCCAAAAATATAATACTAATAAGTGTCTTAAAGTGACATTATTCCCATTAAAGAGTATATATGGTGAATGAACAGGTAGTTAATCAAAATAGGTTTACTTGTTGCCATTAGTCCTTAAAGTCTATAAATATCCATCGGAATTAACCTGTTACGTTCAATTTATGAAAAAAGAGTGGCACAGTTTTTGTATCTTTCTAATAGACACATTGTATTATATTCTAAACATGTTCCATTATATACAGTAGGTTTATCATCATTTAAACTACCAATTGTTTGAAATATATATTCAATTCAGCCCAACTTGACAATAAAAACAATGAGCATAATGTTACTTTAAAGCTGCACGCTTCCAGATGAGCCAATATTTCAAGAAATTCAATCTTTAGAAAAATGAATTAAGATCTTAAGAAAAAAGTAAAAAGATTCAATATTTAATTGTTATGTTTTGTGCGATTAATGTCTGATTTTGCATTATTAATATCTATAATTATACTGCGTTCCTAACACAGTAAGAGTTTTTTATGTATATTGTGACATCATTTTGGTAATTTACGTGGTTTATAAGTGCCGTTTGCAATGTGTAAAAAATTTTCTTTCTTCACCTCACAGTATTTCACTTTTAAATATATTAAAAAAACATTTCATAAAAAATAGCATGAATCTGGAGGCATGCTGCTTCAATAAATATATTCCTTCTCCAGCATGAAACCGTCTAAAAAGGTGAAATGATAAACGGAATGGCAACTTGGTTAGACAAAGAACGACCTGTTGATTATCAACTTAAATACTTTATGGCAGAGAAATGACAGAAGGTATAATAAAACTATATTAAATAGTATAAACTGACAGAAATATTTTAGCAAGTCTGACATGCTGTTCAAGTTTTGTTTAAAGCTTAATATCCTGTCTAGACAGCTTTCTCTTGGTGGGATTAATTAGTTTGATGCTTTGTTTGACAAAACTTACAAATGTTTGCTGTAAATACAATTACACATCTCTTAAGATATGTATTAAACATCAAAATGCAGTCCATACCTTAAAGATGTTTCCTTGAGAAGCACACCATGTGTGAACAGACCAAAATAAATGAATATAAGAATATAAAATTTGACGAGGATTTATAAAAGTCTGCCGCTTATCGGAACATTTCTTAAAGGGATGGCCGTACCCAGACAGCGTTAGTTAAGCATGTGTATTATACAAACTATACGAAGTAAAAACGTGTTCAGATGTTTATGTCATATCGAAAGCTTCAGATTCGTTGTCTCATTTTAAAACGACTGAAAGTGACTGTTATACCTTCTCTAATGACAAGCAAAATATTGTGAAAAAGCAGACACTAGGGACGCTATAGCTGTTCCGGTTGCAGGATAATCTAAGAATGTCAATGGTGAACGGGAGACAAATTGTTAATTCTTTCAATGGCTTGTTCTCGCTCTTAGATGATGTATCATATACAACCCTTACTATATAGCTTCATTCACATTTTAATGCTCCCCGAAACATTTCGTGGGAACATAAAGTCGCCGGGTTGTCCGTCCGTCCGTACGTCCAGAATTCGTGTCCGGCCCATAACTTTGTTCTTTGAAGTCGGATTTTAAAACTATCTCACAGAAATGATCACCATATTAAGACGACGTGTCGCGCGCAACATTCGGGTCGCTACTTTGAAGGTCAAGGTCACAGCATGACCTTGAAGCAAAGTCGTGTCTGGCCTATAACTTCGTTATTTGAGGTCGGATTATAAAACTTTTTCACAGAAAAGATCACCATATTAAGACAGCGTGTCGCGTGCAACATCTGGGTCGCTACCTTGAAAGTCAAGGCCACAGCATGACGTTGAAGCTAAATCGTGTCCGGCCCTTTGTTATTTGAAATAGGATTTTAAAACTATTTCACAGAAATGATCACCATATTGAGGCTACGTGTCGTGCGCAACATTTGGTTCTCTACATTGAAGGTCAAGGTCACAGCATGACCTTGAAGCAAAATCGTGTCCGGCCAATAACTTAATTATTTGAAGTCGGATTTTAAAAACTATTTCACAGAAATGATCAACATATTGAGACGACGTGTTGCGTGCAACATTTGGGTCGCTATTTTGAAGGTCAAGGTCACAGCATGACCTTGAAGCAAAATCGTGTCCGGCCGATAACTTCGTTATTTGATATCAGATTTTAAAAACTATTTCACAGAAATGATCAACATATTGAGACGACGTGTCGCGCGCAACATTTGGGTCGCTACTTTGGAGGTCAAGGTTACAACATGACATTGCAGCAAAATCGTGTCCGACCAATAACTTCGTTATTTGAAGTCGGATTTTACAATTTTTTCACAGAAATGATCATCAAATTGAGAGAACATGTCGCGCGCACCGTTTGAGTCGCTACCTTGAAATTCAAGGTCGTCGCAGCAGGACCTTAAAGCAAAATCGTGTCCGGCCCATAATTTGGTTTTTTGAAGTCGGATTTTACAACTATTTCACAGAAATGATCACCATATTGAGACGACATGTCGCACGCAAGTTGGTAGATAGATCTTATTGAGTAGAAGTGCAGTGCAAAGAACAGTAACTCTGCATTGACTAAGTTTAGAATTATCACACTTTGAACTTTGTCTGGGAGATAACTCTGAAACTACAAAAGATATACTTTTCTGTGTCCAAATCCTAGTCGGGGAGCATCACCCGGTTCAACGAGCTCTTGTTTTTTCTAAAGGAAATTTAAGAGTAACAATGCGTAAATTGAAGATAGTAAAAATCATCGTTTAATAAATAAATATTGGGTAATGCAACACAGTGAACTTTAAAGATAGAACAAAGAACTTAAGTGTCTTTTTTAACCTAAAAAACTTCAAAATAAAACCTTAGATTTTATTAACTTATGATTTGAAATAAGAATGCAAACAAAAAAATAATTTTAAAAAATCAATAAAGACACTGTTAAGTTAGACTTTGAGATGACAAATAATTGACCACGTACATTGTAATTTAGGAGAAAGGTTTTCATATAGCTTCACTTACAAAGCAAGTAATTATCAAGTACGTGATCTCAAGGGAAAGACAAGATGAGATGGTCTAGTTTAGATGACAACTGAATTATAAGTTATTACAGTCGCAACTTGATAATTTGACATTCAGCAAACAAACAAAAAATAGAAGATAATAAAGTAATACCCAAAAAAGAACAAAAAAAAAGAAAAAACTTTAAGAAAGAAACTAAAAATCGTTAAGGCTTAATTTTAAGTTGAGGTGTTAATTCTACTCGTTTATTGCTATTTCTACGTCTCCTAATAACGTTTTAAGCATATTTTAACATTGCAAATTGTAAATGACTCAATTTTATTTCGAAACACCTATGTGTTTATGCAACTGATGTCATGGAAATTTATATTAAATACTTCTAAAACCACAGGCATTTCGTACTGAAAGGATCGGGAATATAACATCTCTGATAAAATCTACGACGCGAGATTTTACGGTCGCCACACAGCACAAACGACACCGATATGACAATAAAATATATGCCGTGACGTTTATATAATCCATTGTTTCTTTCTTAATCACGCATATACATAACATTGTCCATTTGAGATAACATTTTATAACAAATTATATTTCAATGCCGGCGATTCATTTTGTTTCATATAGAAGTATTCACATGCAACATGTTTTACATATGTTACATCAGCTAGGTTTCAGACTGTCTTTTATTCTTTCATAAAACATAAGAATTATGAAATTAAAGCGTATTTGTTAGGGGCAAGCAAAATAAAGGAACAGCTTTAACTACATGTTGTTTTTTATATTTAAGCTTAAATAAATAACTTATCGTATGAAAGTTGACTATATATTAAAATTTGTAGTTAGATAAAGTAAAGCAAACTAATGTGTGCACTGTGTTAATATAAAACAAACTTTAAAGTAAAAACGTTTAAAGCAGATTCATTTGTAGCTTAATCAGTCGTTCATGCGTCGGCGTCACACTTTAATTACTTTAAGTTTTTGCATGCAAGTTGCAATCTTCAACGATGTTGAAGGGAACGGGTTGAAACTTCACGCAAATGTTCGAGAGCATAACATGTCACTGTCCAAGGCACATAATTTTCACATGGACTTTGACAGAATAAAGGCCAGTTTTAACTTACCAGTACTACTGAAGGGAATGAGTTGAAACTTCACACACTTAATGACAGCATAATAGGAGATCAAAGGCAATTTATCATAACCTGGATCTTGACAGGATAAAAGCTCGTTTATAATGCATTTTTCAAGCACTTGTTTTACTATAAAACAATGAGTATAGTCGAGTACGCTGTTCTCCCGAAACTCTTTATATCATATTGTTTTCTTTGTGTGTTCGTAATATGTTATGACCATCATTAATATGTTCACTTATACTATAATAGATATTCTTGACTGACACATTAGGTATGATTAAATGTTAATCTGATTTAAGGTAAGAAATGATATATGTTTTTGCAAGGAATCGCACTTAGATATTCTTGTGATCAGACAACGCAAAGTGCAATTAACATCTCCATGCTTGACCCATGTTCCTCACTTATGATGGATTACGTTTTTGTGATAGGTATGAAACGAAGCATACAATTAACTTTAACTCTCTGCAAAATGATTTGCTTTAAAGGAGATCCACAGTGACTGATGTCAGAAAGCCAAAGAACATAAATTTGTAAATTTAACATAGTTCAAGTGATGCGCCTAAAATGGATATAATAATGATATATCAGAACAATTTAAATTATATAGGATATCGTATATAGAAATATACTAAAAGCGTTCTACGCTTTTCATTTTAGGATGGGTTTACAGAATAGAAATGATTATTCTAGAATTCGGGGTGATTGTATGATCTGAAAATTTGCACACAAGGTATTGGTCTAGACTTACATCGATTGGTACACACATATTGTAAATTCCTGTTTTGTTAAGAAACTTCCATGGAGTTCCTTTCATACAAAGAACAATGAAGTAGAGAAGTTACATGCAACGTTATGTTCGCAACACAGATTCAAATTTTGTTCTAAGAAAATATATCAACCAAGGCGTATCATATTCTTTAAAAAGCGTATTTAAAGAATGATTTGAGAAAGCTTTGTCCAGCTAATAGTGGTTTATAGATCATACCTAATAATCATAAAATAAAGCCATTGTAAGTTATATTTTCCTGTTTGTTACTAACTTACTACTATTTAATCACAGGTTCAAATTTGTTATGATCGGTAAAGGAGATGGTGAACAATGAAGAAACAATTATTTTTTGTCTAAATTGCAGGCCATGTTATTGTAAGTATGACATTATGTCCTGGCATCAGAAATTAACTCAATTTATTGTCTAGACAAACACTCTATGAGGAAGAAATAAGTAAAACGCCTCGTTTTTTCCTTTTTTCCATAATAAGTTAGAGTAATTTTGGAAACAATTGCATTCATCTATAAAATTATCAACTACTGACTCATCATAAAATGCTGTATTAATAATGATTATATGTAATATATATCGTATGTGTGAATCAAATTCAACAGTTTGAAGACTATTTTATTCCATTGGTAAGTATCGTCCTTGAAATCTTTTGGAAAAAATAACGTTATTTTACTTGATGTCAGTAACAAAAACACTGTCAATTTATTTATTTTTGACCTTCTATTTGATGTATATTCAAGTATATTAGTATTTAAAATGATTAACTTAATACATTCTTTTTTTCAACTTTAATTTGTGAAGTTGAAATAAGTTACAAGCATGCATGCTAAAAAAATCACATTATTACAGAGGCACAATAACGTTTCACATAAAGAGATTATATATAAATAAAAAAAACAGTCCGGGCTTTTAACGTAATGTAATGTAAGTTCTATAGTAAGAAATAATGCATATCTCAAATGCATTTTTGAAATATCCACTGTTTATAAAATTTAATAACATTCAAGGCATCTTAAAGAATGTCCCTTTCTTATTAGATTTTATTTCATAAAATTATGTATTAAAACAGGAATATTTAATATAAAAACAGAACACAATTAATTAAATGATTAAATTACAAACATGGTATTTGAAACTATTTTAATTAATTTTCTGAACGATCTTTAAATGGCACAGGCATAAAGTTTTATTTTAATCAACTGTAATAAAACACAGCAAATACGAAATCTTACTTCAGCAATATAAGCGCCATTAATTCACATTTGCAGGAATCAAGCCTAAAAGGAAATTTTAAAACAAGTCTTATTTGATCTTTTATTTGAGATTTATTTGATTTCTTGCTTGAGATTTCAGTATTTCATACGATGTTTTATTGATTTTATCTATTTGTTTCTGACCGTCCTTAAAGTGTATACAACTGAATATCTGATGCAAAAATTATTGTTTGGATTTCAAAAAAGAATACTTCCAAATTGTTTGTATGAAATAAAAATGGCAATAAATTGACTTAAAGCGAGTGGCACATGCACAAAGTCATTGCTAAACGGATAGAACCCTACATAAAATAAATATTTTGTTCCAGAACATTTTATTCTGTTTATATACGTTCATTTGCCATGTGTATTAAAGAACAGAGACACACTTTGTTTCAGCTTTTTCTGGAATCAGACATATAATAATGGAAACAGTATAATTTTACTGTTGATCAATTTTATGATTATATAATCAGAAGATATAGATTTATACCATTTAAATCCAATTTACAAAACAGATGATTATCTAAATATTACTAAAATAATAATTGAAGCAACTGCGCATATGACATGATGACATATTTTCGATTTTTATCAGCGAGATGAGTTAACCATTTTAACTTCATTATGGCTTACACAGAATAGCACAATTACCATTTGTACACCCGTATACAGGTTTAAATGTCAAAACATATCTAAGAACAGGTCATGATGTTTTTTATAGATGTTTATTTTATTTGTCAAGCGAATGAAATGTTAAACAATATTTCGTTTGAATTTCATATATACTTTGTTAGTTGATGTTATCAATACCTTAAGCACGTATGTGTCCTCCGTTGCCGAGTGGTTCTTTGATGTTAGTAAGTTTACCACCTATCTATAACGGAAGTTTGGTGGTTCTACTCCAGTGCTAATGTGACTTAAAATATAACAAAACAAACAAACATAACATAAATAAATAGTTTTAATGCTTAAATGATAACATTTTTAAAAATTTATAATATCGTGCGTAAAGATATTATTGCTATTTCTACTTGTTTGAAAAACTTATAGAATTTAAACAGAAACTTCTGGTTTTTTTCATCTATTGCTGCCTGAAATCTGACACGAATTTTGCGAGCAATGATTGTTTTCTTTTAAAAATCAAATTTAAAAGCTATATTAAATTTAAAATAGGAAAATCGGGATTAATTTCAACCCTTGTATTGTAATTAAACTGAAAAAATGTATTTCCTAGTGATAAAAAATATATCATTCTATTTTACATAATCATGAAATTAATATTTTCACATTAAATAGAAACTGTTATAACAGAAAGAACAAAACTCCTGACCTTCACAATAGTTTTCCTTAAGATGCCCAAAAGGCTAATAAAAGTTACTGTAATTGTGTTTAGATGACAGTCGGTCTTAATGCAACCGTAACTAAGGCAGTACTTAACTAAAATTTTAGCTCTGCTGATTTAACACAAAAAGGCCTCTTCCAGAACTAAAATTTAAAAAACAAAAACACTTTAAAAAAGATCTCACCCGGAATGGCTAGTAAGATATTTATGAAACTTCACAAAATTGATCACCAGTTGGTCTTTTAAAAATAAAATCTTCTCGGTCAATCAAACAAAATGGCCATCAGAGCTGAAAATAGAAATTACTTCATTTTATTAAAATTTATATCCTGTCCACATCCCAACCGTTGTCTTTAATCGTCTAATTTATTTCGGAATCCGAAAGTAATTTAAGTACCCAAATATGATGAACATAATTTTCAATATTTAAAATAATAACAGGCAATAACTTTCAAATGCTAAGGAACTGTATGAAAGTGCCACAACCTTTAATAAAACGCAAGGTTTTACATAAGACGTGAATATTAAACAAGGCACATTAATATTACTCAGAAACTCATACCTTTTTAATTGTAGAAATTTCAAACATGTGTTTAATATTAAGATATTAGATTAAGTGCATATAAGATGTTTTATGACTGAAATAAAAGTAGAGCTGAACATGCAGTGCATACGTATCGTAAAGGTAGCAAAATTTGTAAAAGTAGTATTTTGATTTCTATATGAAATACTAACTCACTTTGATAATACCAATTGCCAACAGTACTAAAGATAAAACATATTGTTCATTTATATAGCAAATGATGCATGACTTTGAATTCCAAATCAAAATATAGATGATATTGCGTGAGTGTACGTTTAAAACTAATTTTATTGGACGCGTTGACAAAAAGTTATTAAAAGTTATTATGCAATCCTCTGGAGAGCATAATATTATTTGAATATTATTTTCCTCAACGAGTTCAATAAATTTAGCAAAACGCTTCACGAATATAACATTATGTTTATCACATATCCAAAACAAATGATTCTTCACGGTGTAAATGAACAACTGTTTCATTGACGCGCTTATACCTCAATGCTTAAACTAAGCTCGTCTATACACAATGTTTGTATAAGGCAAATGATGTCACTTCAAAATGCAATACCGTTTTTTACTTTGTTGCAAAAGCGGCACGGTATGTGATAATTATTTGTTGTACTAGAATATAGGAATTTACGTTTATATATATTTTGACGCTGTTTCCGTCGGTTTATCCGAACAATATTCTAACACCATACCAAGAGATCTGAAATGTGCCTTAAATTTAAAATTTGTTTTTGTGTCTGTGTCGTGAAATAACATTAATTAACCTGGACAATAGTAACTGTAACAATTTAATTGGCTTTAACAATTTTGAAATCTAATCAACATTTGGAATAATCATGTATAGATTTATACAACGTAAAAATCGGATTTCACAACACAACAAATATTTGGTGAAGAAATGCTGGAAATTTTAATTATTGCTTTGAATTTGTGAGCCTTTGAAAATAATGAAATACATTTTCTTGAATAATTTGACTGATAAAAGAAGAAGGTCATAAAATAACTACAATATTAAACAGATGTTTAAAACATGTAAGAATTTATTTTATAAATCAGATTTCATACAGACTAAGGTTTAAAACAAAAAGTTTGATTTAATCCCAATGCAATCTTCTTTAATAAATAAATCTCTTTAAAATTTGTGGGTACAAGATCGACAAAATTTGTTGTAAGTTTACATATTTTTATTGATATTTTTTATCATTTTAGATAGTTTTTAATTGTTTTTAACTAGTTAAATTTTACTTTGCAAAATATCATCCGTTTTATCAAACTCTTTTCAAGTTAATAATCATTTGAAGACATCTTTGATGTTCGAGCATTCTTTACAGTAATAGGCCCAAAGCCTATCCTAGGTAAATTGTCCAGGAGATTTCCGCGTGCCATGGCCATTTCTAGACTTGCAATTTGTTCTTTTTGTATATAAACTGAAATAATATTTATAAAACATAATATTCTCGCGAGAACCGTGAAAATAACATTTGACTGATTCTGATGCATTCATACAACGTTTACTTGATGAACAGTACATTATAATGAAAAGAACGCTACGTACTTACAAAAACCGTTGAATTTATAATGCATTGAATTGTGAAAGTTTGAGTTTCTTCTGCAAAGAAATATCAGGCCCAAACCATCACAAAAAACCCTAACTCAATCATAATGTCCAGGAGATTTCCGCATGGCATTTTCGTTTTTCAGTACCACGGCCTCAGGGAGTACAGAAATGCTAACACATCCAATGGCATTTTGAGGGTTCTGATCGCAGTGAAACCCAGGGCCATAGCCTTAAGGAATGAAGCTCAGACCACCCACGGTGATATACCTTTTATGGGGTTCTGAATGCACTGAAACCCACATGGTATAGCCTCAGTGAAGCTCACACGGCCCACAGTGATGGGCTTTTATGGAGCTTTTATTGAGATAAACCCAAGGTGATAGCCTTATGAAATACTGTGATGCTTTACTGACCCACGGTGATAATCTTTTTAGGGGTTCTGATGGCAGAAAAAGCCACAGTGATAGCCTAAGGGAATACAGTGAATTCCCCACACGACTCACGGAGATAGGCCTTTTAGTGTGTACTGATGGCAGGAAAAACGTCTATGATAGCCTTAGGGGAATACAATTAAGCCCTCACGACCCTTAGTGATAGGCCTTTTAGGGGGGTTTGATGGCAGTAAGTCCGCGGTAATAGCTTCAGGGAATAGTGCGCACTAGAGCTTACCCGACCCACTGTGATAGGCCTTTTAGAAGGATCTAATGGCAGTAAAAAATATGATAAACAAGATCAACAAGGAAAGGCGACGTTCAATGAACTGAGCGTGCAGTAAAACTGCAATATGATAGTCTAATGGAATACAGTAAAGCGCACACGACCCACTATGAGAGGCTTTTTATGAGGTTCTGTTGGCGTAAAAGTCTGCGGCGATTAACTCAGGGATTACAGTGAAGCTCACACGATCCAGGTAAAATGCCTTTTTGGAGGTTCAGACGTCAGTTAAACCAGTTGCGATAGCCTCAGGGTTATCATTGAAGCAAACACAATGCACGGTGACCGGCCTTTCACTGGGTTCGTTAACAGTAAAGCCAGCGCTGTTAGCCACTGGAAATACAGTCAAGTTCACACAAGGCACAAATGGTCTTTTTGGGGGTTCTGATTGCAGTAAAACTCGCGGTGATAGCCTCTGGGAGTACAGTGAAGCTCACACGGCCCACGTTGATCGGCCTTTTAGTGGGTTCTGACGGCAAAAAACCCTACGGAGATAGTCTCAGGGAAAACATTGAAGCACCAACGACCCCCAGTTACAAGCATTTAAGGGGTTTCCGATGTCAGTAAAGCCCACGATTATAGCCTCACGGAATACATTGAAACTCACACTACCCATGGTAATAGGCCTATTAGGGAGATTTGATGGCAGTTTAACCCACGATGAATCCCTCAGGGAATACAATGAAGCTCATACTACCAACGGTATTAGGCCTTTTAGGGTTCTTTATGTCAGTAAAACCCAAGGTGATAGCCTCAGGTAATACAGTGAAGCTTACATATCCCTCAGTGATAGCCCTTTATGGGGTTCTGATGGCAGTAAATTCCACGGTGATAGCCTTGCGAATTCAGTGAAGCTCTCAAGACCAACGGTTAAAGCAAAACCCACGGTGATAGCCTAAGGGTATACAGTGAAATACAACAGGCTCACGATAATAGGCTTTTTTGAGGATACTGATTGCAGTAAAACCAACGGTGATAGGCCCAGGGAATACAGTGAAGCTTACACGACCCACGATGATAGGCCTTTAAGGGTGTTTGATGACAGTAAAAGACACGGTTATTACCTCAGTGAATACAGTATAGCTCATACCAACCACGTTTTTCGGCATTTCTAAGGGTGCTTATCTTAAGGCAATCCATAGTAATAGCCTCAGGGAATACAGTGCAGCTCAAACAACGCACGTTGAAAGGCATTTTAAGGGATTCTGATGGCAGAAAATCTCAGTGATAGCCTCAGGGTATACAGTGAATCTCACACGCCCACGGGGATATGCCTCTTAGTGTGTACTGATGGCAGTAAAACCTCAGTACAATGGTGATAGCGTCAGGAAAACAGTGATTCTAACACGGGCTACGGTGATAGGCCTTTTAATGAGTTCTGATGGCAGTAAAACTCACGGTGATAGCCTCGGAGAGGAGAATGCAGTGAAGCTCTTAAGACCAACGGTTAAAGCAAAACCCACGGTGATAGCCTAAAGGTATACAGTGAAATACAACCGGCCCACGGTAATAGGCTTTTATGAGGATACTGATTGCAGTTAAACCAACGGTGATAGGCCCAGGGAATACAGTGAAGCTTACACGACCCACGATGATAGGCATTTTAGGGTGTTCTGGTGACAGTAAAAGACACGGTTATTACCTCAGGGAATACAGTATAGCTCATAACAACCACGTTTTTCGGCATTTCTAATGGTGATTATCTGAAGGCAATCCACAGTAATAGCCTCAGTGAATACAGTGAAGCTCAAACAACGCACGTTGAAAGGCATTTTAAGGGATTCTGATGGCAGAAAATCTCAGTGATAGCCTCAGGGTATACAGTGAATCTCACACGCCCACGGGGATATGCCTCTTAGTGTGTACTGATGGCAGTAAAACCCACGGTGATAGCCTCGGGGAATGCAGTGAGGCTCAAACAATTCAAGGAGATAGGACTTTTAGAGTATTCTGATGGCAGTAAAAGCCACGGTGATAACCTCTGCGAATACAGTGAAGCTCAAACGACCCACGAGGATAAGACTTTTAATTTATGATATTTATATGGCGGTTAAACTCACGGTGATAGCCTCTTGGAATACAGTCAAGATTCAGAACCTAAGGTGATAATCATTTAAGGGGTTTCCGATGACAGTAATACCCGCGGTGATAGCCTCATAGAATGCAGTAAAGCTTATAGGACCACGTTGGTAGTCCTTTTTAGTGGTTCTGATGGCATTTATACCTACGGTAATAGCCTCAGGGAGTACAGGGAAGCTCACAAAACCCACGGTGATAATCCTTGTCGGATTTTCTGAAGGCCATGGTGATAGCCTCAGGAAAATAGTGATTCTAACACGGTCTACGATGATAGGCCTTTTAATGGGTTCTGATGGCAGTAAAACTCACGGTGATAGCCTCAGGGAATACAGTAATCCAACACGACCCAATGAGATAGGTGTTTAAGGGGGTTGCGATGGCAATAAAACCTACGGTGATAGCCTCAGGAAATAAAGTGAATCTCACACGCCCACTGGGACAGGCTTTTAAGGTTGTACTGATGGCAGTATGATAGCCGTAGGAAATAAAGTGAAGCTCACACGACCCACGGTGAAAGACGTTTTAGATGGTTCTCATGGCAGTAAAACTCACGGTGATAACCTCAGAGATACAGTGAAAATCACCGAACCCTAGGGGATAAGACTTTTTATGGTATTCATATGGCAGTAAAACTCACGGTGAAAGCCTCACGGAATTCGGTGAATCCTACACGACCACACGGAGACAGGTCTTTTAAGGGGTTCTGATGGCAGTAAAACCCACGGTGATTGCCGTAGGGAATACAATGAATCACACACGCACACTAGATATGCCTTTTAGGGTGTACTGATGGCAGTGAAACTCAGGGAAATAGTCTCAGGGAATTGCAGTGAAGCCCACATGACACTTGGTGATAGGTCTTTTAGAAGGTACTTATGGTAGTAAAACTCACGGTGATAGCCTCAGGGAATACAGTGAAGATCACACGACCCACGGTGATAAGCCTTTTAGAGCGTTCATATGGCAGTAAAACTCAAAAGTTAAGGGCTTCTACACCAGATCAAATTTATATCAGTTTATATTCGAATTTACATAATCTGTAAGGAAAAGAATGAAAAGGGAGCGGTGGCCAATAGGGTATGGTGTCTTGCTCTCAGGGAGCATTGGTTAAAGACCTAATCTGGTCATGACCATGTTTCTTTATATGACACCAGGACTGGTTGGTTCCAGGAAGCGGACTTGAATGTGATTTATATAAGTTGCAAGAACTTGTTTAGCAATCAAGCGTAGATAAATATGTTTAAACAAATCATACCAAAAAAGTATTGAACATGACCATTGGGAAAATAACAAATTACCCGGTAAAGCAAGAAGAGGCAAATGAAATGTATTAAAATGATTATGGCCATTGATGAAATCTTCAGAAAATTAACGCATGACAAAACATTTAAATAAATTCGTTCTCTTAAATAATGTAATGATCGCAGGAAATAAAATCAGAAAATAAAATGGATACCTACATAATAAAGAAATTTTGGCGGTAACAAATAAAAACTGTCAAGCGTAAAATCTCTTCTCGAAAATGTATTAAATTAATAAATTTGTAATAAGTAAAAGGTTCAATGTCATAAAATGTAGGACAAACTTAATGTTGTTCGATTAAAATAGATTAGCTAGCACATTGCCACGTCGTCTTAAGGTTACATGGTCTTGACTTTTACGTCTGCAATAAAAATACACTTTAAGGTAGACCATGAGTAATGGGCACTAGAAGGAACTGTAAAATTGACAACAGGACAGTTATATGTCTTTCAGGTCACCTGTATGCAAAATTTAAATAAAATTTATCGTGTGGTTTATGAGTTATGGATATATTTCTGATATACAGAACTAGAACTTTGCTATTACTAGGTTGTTTTTTTTCAGAAATGGGGAAACTCTAAATAATCTATAATATCATCATTATGAAAATATATTTCTATATCTCATTGTTAGGAAACAAATTATAACATTCAGGTAACAAATTACACAAGCAAAATGATTGTTTCTAAACAAAATGGTTTTCATATGCATATAAATATCACCCTACTTTTAAACACTTATTTGACCATTTCAAAATATCCCTAAAATTTACCACAATGAGAGGCTGTTTTCAAAGTTTCCCTAATTTTTTTTTTTGTATATTGGTTGATCATGCGAAATATAAAATACTTCTACTGTGTAGTTTTTATTATATTAAATTTTGAAAATATCTGGTATCATATTTGCTATCCAATTTGGCAAAAAATACCTACAATAATTATATAATTAAAATCAAACACTTTTTTCTTCCATAATGGATCTGAGAGATACATAAATAATGTTAAAAGAAAAAAAGAAAAAATATTGCCCCTTCTGGGGTTTGAACCACGCCCATCATTTTCAATGTAGTTGAAAAGTGATTCTAGCCTATTTGAATACTCTTCAAAGTGGAGGTAATGCATTACCCATGGTCTACCTTAAAATTGATTTTTTACCTCAAAGTGTCGATATTTTACTTTGACAGCCATAAACCTTTATGTTTCTTAATAATGTTTTATTGGGATTCATATAAAATAATTCAATAGTAAAATGTTCTTCACTTTGTCCTTTATTACAATGATTTACACGATTTTCATTTTTTTATTATTTATTTTTATTTATCTATCTAAAAAAATCTATTAGATAAATTAAATGCGTATCGTGTAAAATGAAGTTATAAGTAGTAGTAACGCTATAAAATACAAAATACTTAAATGAAATATTTTCAGTCTCTTCTTTTAAATCTACTGAAAATTCAATATAATATTACTTTTAGAGGGTCCTTTTTACGCATATGTCAATGATTTGAAATCATGCAGGAAGTGAATTTGTATAATGTTTTTTCGATAATGAAGCAAGAGTTATTTTTATGTTTTGTCAAAACTGAGAGCTGGCGTCGTAATTTTTCAGTTCTAGAGACTGTTGATTGAAGTCAGCAGACAGAGAACAAATATCATTTATCAATCTTACTGTATCCCAATAACAACATTTGTAGCCATAAAATGATTTG
This sequence comes from Ruditapes philippinarum, assembly GCF_026571515.1. Taxonomy (NCBI): domain Eukaryota; kingdom Metazoa; phylum Mollusca; class Bivalvia; order Venerida; family Veneridae; genus Ruditapes; species Ruditapes philippinarum. The sequence continues at coordinate 202,134 of NW_026855991.1, forward strand.
TTTGATTTTATGTTGTCATCAATTAGTATTAAACAGCTTGCAGCCAAAAGCTAATACTGTCATATCCGTTCTAAGGATGATATATAATACTCCACGTTTGTAACGACGCTTTTCACTGGATAATCGTGACATTTATATTGTTTTATATACATGGCTGCTGATAATTTATGAAGATTGCTGAAAGAAATCTCACCTTTTCTCTAAAGAGTATGCTTGTTGTATTATAAATTCGTTATAGATATTTTTGACATATAATATGTCCCTTTATAAACGGTTGTTTAGAAATATAACCTATGTCGGTATATCTAATATAAAAATAAACTAAATATGTTGATAAAAAGCATAACTTAAATATGGAGTTTCTAAGTGTAAGTTATTTATTTTAAGTCTAGGTTGATATATGCTAGATCCAACCTAACAGTAAATTCAAACCACTTTCTAGCGAATGTGACAGTATTAAAGTAAAAAATACCTGGATGAATAATATATGGTGGTTTAATGAAATGTTGTAGATCTACATTTCCTGTCCAGACAACCTCTCTCAGGAAGATTAATTAGAGTATCAACGATGTTTTACGGTGTTGACGTAATATCATAATTCTATTAAAGAAACAGACAAGTGCCCAAGAAGATGGGTCCAGTAATTGGTCATTGGCCTTTTGATTAACATCGTTTCTATAAAAAAGAAGTTACAGGAGTAAAGTGACATCTATTTAACTAACACTTTAATATTCATTTGACAGTATTTCAATTATTTCAAAAAGCAACCATGCGTGAAAACCAAAGATATGGTCGTTTTGAAATGAAAATAACTGACACTTTTCTACTTGTCAACTAAGCGTTTCCTCGATGTACCATAAAAATATTATAAAGTTGTACAAATTCATCAGATTTGCGTGAGACACTTTATCTCAAAGCGCTTATTTTTGCTTCTTGTTTCAAAATGTATTCATGAATGACAAAGACATGAGCTTGATATGATCTTTTTGGAAGAATAATATTAAGACTTGACCTTTGGACATGATAGTATATTCTTGCACCAGATCATTGACATTTTTTCTACTGACATTAATGCTAATCATTTGTACGTAATCAGTGATCAGGAGTGAATTATTGACCGGTCACGGCTTTCTGTGCATTTATTGAAATCGCAATATCATGACATTCAATGGATAAGTGTGAGCTTGACATTTATCCTTTTCTGTATCATATCCAACACAGTGATCTTGACCTTTATATATAAGCTTTACCGTAACAAATTTTGAAAATATTGTCTTCATATCACAGCATTACTGGTGTAAAAAGATGCCTCTTAACTATATAACTTAGATATTGCAGGCTTCCCCCCTTTATATAAATAAATCATCAATGGGATGAGAAAATTAATCTTTGACTGGTATAATAAATAAGAGGAGAAATTTATGTAACTGAATTTGATCTTACATAGATACACATATTTGATTTATGTTATGTGTGCAACGTCTTATGACTTCAGACATTCAAAACATATGGACATTAGATTCATTATCGTCTTGAAGATCTTTGGTAATCATCGGATTAAAATATTATCTTAAAAAATGCACTATAGTACAGTGTAACAGTTATAATTTTACCATTCAATACACGTTATGATGAGTAAATCTTCATGCATTATTGAAAATGCAATTTATTCATAGATGAAGATGAAAATATTAAAAAGAATAGTTTTCCTTTATCCATTTATTATTTCTGGTAGTACGTTATTGCAATGTAAGTTTTTTTTAAGTATGGGCGAATACCCTTTTATGTAACATTGACAACTATAGATATTAATATATGTGTTAAAACTTCTGATCCTTACTTCAATTGCTGCCACAGACGCTTATTTACAGTTCGCCACCAAAGTTTGTCTGCCAATCAAATCGCTCTATTTTGTTTAAACTTTGCCAAAATACTTACCATTCAACAGTATGTTAAATGGGCCGATTTTCGTTTCGTTCGATGTGTTTTCTATTTCTTCATTAAACTTTTTATAGTTTTAATGCCTTGTACTATTATCTATTGTTCTCAGAATCCTTAGGATCATCTATCGACCATGAGTACTGTCCTTTCTAAATAGAAAAAAATAAACCATGGTTTATTCTTTCTGTAACAGATCGCTACGGACATACACCATCGATGTTCAACTTGTAAAATTAGCGCATAAAACATAAATTGCACATTTTAATACTGCATTGTACTTATGTTTTGTTCTTGATATAAAAGATATAAATGGAAGACTTACGTTGAATACACTCTCAAACCATAGGCGAACATTACCAATTACAAATCTGATCAAACTGTTGAAAATAAAAGATTGTTTAACAAGCACTTAAAGCTTAACATCTCCCACTATCTTTTCAAAATCAATCATTGTTCACTTTATTGTACATAAAGGTTATTTTAAAAGTCTTACACAGAAAGGAAGAAAATCGGAAATTCTCGGAAAATATATTAAAATGATATGCAATTATAGATAAACCCGGGACTTCATTATATTAATATTTCTTTCATTTATTGGTATTTGTCATTAATTATGAAATAAATGTTATTTTGGATTGAAACAATCTACAATTAACCAAACCAATTGTACAGAATACATAAAAAATATGATTTCAAGCTTTCGGCTTTCAACGCAACATGATAGTAAATCTATATTTTAGAAGTGAAATCTATCACAAGAATTTTGAACACTTCGATGTTATCAGTTATGTGTGTGTCGCGATGGCCATAACAGGACACCGTAGGCTATCTAGATAATAAAGTACCATGTTCCAATTGTTACGTTAATACTTACATCTAGACTAGTATTTATGTACCGTTACATTACCAAGGTTCTTATTTAAAACATTATACAGTAATGATGTGAAAGGTGACAATCCCTTATAAGATATGTCTGAAATATTCTCCTATTACGCTAACAAAGATGTATAATTGATGATGTTTTTTTATGTTCGCTAGGTTTCTTCACTTTAATTTATACTCCTGTCTAATACAAGACGTATGCTTATTGAAAGTCTATAAGCACTTAATTAACTAATACTACTCAATATTTGCTAACCATCATATGTTTGGGTGTGAATATTATTTGGGATAGTTTTATTAACGCTGTGCGAAAGAATTTAAATGTTGATTTACTGTTTAATCAATTCAGCTGAAGGATGAATTTAGCCCTATAAATGAGTTTTAAATTGATTTTGTGCTAGAGCAGAGGATGACCCGATATTTTAAGATTTCAGAACATATAACGTGTTTAATTTTTTTTTTTTTAACTTTTAGACTTAATACCCTGTCTGTGACCCGTGACTATCAATGACAACTTGGCAGCGCCTTCTCATACTCCTTATTCGGTCTCTGATTGTTCTAACGGATATGGCTGCCCATTCTTAGACCAACATGGCTCTTAGCTCCTGGATAGTTCTGGGTTGCAGGTGAAGAGCTGAAATTCAAACCTGCAGGCTCATTCTACATGTTTCTATCGGATTTAAAAAAGGTGAGCGAGCTGTCCAGTCCATGCGCTCAATTGACTCCCTCTCTAGGTAGTCCTGGACCACCATGGCCCTATGGGGGCGAGCATTATTGTCCATAAGATTGAACTGATTGCCGACTGTCCCAGGTTACCAACTTGGTTGTTTAAAATGTCGCCTATTTATTGCTGACCTTTCAATGTGCCTTTATAGCCAGGTCGGTTCGTCGCTCCCAGCTGATGCATCCCTACACCATAACTGACCACCTTAGCGGTCATGCTCAGCAATATTTGCAGCCTGAAACCGTTCATCCGTCTTCTCTAGGACTCTAATCACCAAACCTATTGTGAACTTAGCCCGAACCCCGGGTCATCAAGTGAGCAGAAAAAAGGCCCCCAGTGTTGCCAGGTCCACCGTGTAAAGCACCATTTTTAACTGGGGGGAAAGGGATTTTCGTTTCCCTAAGAGGATAAATTTGTATTCAAAAAGTTTTGGGTACCCCTTTTTAAAAATTTAAAAAATTTTCAGAGGGAAAACATCTTAATTACAAAATTAAAATTTTCCCCAAAAAGGGTTTTAATTTGGGGTGCCAGGTTTTTAGGTTACCCGCACTCCGGACTTGCCCCAATTTTTATTGGGCCATTTTTTTTTAGGGGTTTTTTTTATTGTTTGGGAACCCCAAGGGAAAGGGGAAAACGAAAAGAAATTTTCATAAACCAATGCCGTTAATTTGGGAAACTTTTTTCTGGGGTTTTAAAATTGTGACAAAAAAGGGAACGTGTTTTTTTGTTTGACACAAAAAAAAGAAAAAACCCCAAAAACTCCAAGAAATATTTGGGGGCTGTTTTCCCTAAAAAAAAAAATAGGTTAAATTTTTTCCCCCAAATCCCCTTTACATACTTTATAGGGGCCATGACTTTAAAAGCAGCCCCTTATATTAGCTTAAAACAGAAAGCGTCCTTAAAAGATAGGGCCCCGCTTAAATTTCCATCGATTAAATTGGAAAAGAAATTTTTGAAAAATGTTCGGGTTTAAAAGTTTGGGAATTTTGATTTTTCCCCTTTTTTTGATTTATTTTTATGGGGGATATTTTCCCCTTCAGAAAGGCCACAAAGGGTTTTTTTTTTTGGGAAAAAAATTGGGTTTAAAAAATCCACTTGGGGTGTTGGGGTTTTCCTTAAAAGCCCCCTAAAATTTTTCAATAGGTGGCCCCTGGTTTCCAAAAACCCCCATACAAACCCTCCATAATTCTGCCTCTCTCAAATGCCGCTTAATGTTAGTATTTACCATATTAAAGTGACAGATGTAAGAAATGTAAGCCACTGAAGGACAATAAGCCGGTAATGTCGACGTGAAACAAAAGACATGTGATTGTATACCCAATCAAAAATATTATTATAACATGCTTTTAGCAAAACAATTTATTTTGTGTTATTTAAGGAAATATTTTGTGACATTATTTTATGCCCATTATTTTTTGAGCGGAGCAGGAAATTTTGATTTGCTCTTAATAGCCCGTTATGAAAACTATTCAAGGAAATATCATCCTTTGTTAAAGTGACATTATAATCATTATAATCATTATAATCATGCTTCAGCTGTCAAGTTGAGTTGCAGTTATAAATATTTCAAAAGAACGGCTATTATGATGGAATATTTTTCAATTAAGAGCAAGTACCAAAACGACATGGCGATGTATAAAGAAGATAACCACATGATGTTGTGTTGTTTTAAACCCTTAACTAATTAGTGTTAGCACCTAACTGCATTATCATACTTTTGGTTCTTGTACCTCGATTTTTTTTAATGTAATTATATGGACCTTGGTCATTTGTCTATGATTTATTATATAACATTGTCAATATGACACATGATCCAGCAAGGCGTATGAACATCCGTGTTTGACTGACATACTTTATATGTTGTTCCAAATTTAAATGTATTTGTAGCAGATAAAAGTTTTCTGTCAACAAATCTTTACGTTTGATAAATAATTTTCATTTCCTATGAGAAAAAGGACATGAATGACTTTTTTCTAAATGAAAATCTCATCGTATTAATCATGACGAATTATAGAAACTTATAGAGATTTAAGAGTACATAAATGATCGCTCGATCATTATTCTAGTACATAAAAAGAAATGATGTTAAAAAAATACAGGCCTCCGTTTGATTCTAGTTGTCCTACATTATGATTAGATGTGATTAGATGTAATCAGGGATAATTGCATGTTTCAATAGTTATATGCAGGGCCAGACATAGTGTCTATGTACACTTGGAAATAAAAAATATTCCTTTTTCAAACCCACTGCCTCAGCCTAGTCTGAAAATTACTGATATAATATTCAATTATTTTTTTATTTTTTTTATTTTTTTTTTGCGTAGAAGACTTAAGGTTAATCTAGACAAGAATCACAATGTATGAACAATTAAAACACTTTTTACACAGAATGGCGATGAACCGTTTTTTTACCGTTTTCTGCTTGTAGTTTTTTTTTGTTTTTTTTTGGACGCTGGAACTAGAAAATTCAAAATTATTGGAGTGCGATTTAATTGTATACTCAACACAGGTAATGGCATAGGAATTGCCACTTAATTTTAAGAAGGAAAGATTAAAAAATATCTAATAAATTTCTTATAAAATTAATTTTCCAATTGACAAAATGAAACAACGAGTTTCATCCAGTGGATTTAAATTTTCTAATAATCAAAATCTCTAATAGTGATTGTATGAACGATTTTTGATGTTTCTTTAACAACTCTTTCGTAATTTCCTGTAATTCTTCAATATTTAATCTAATTTTTTTTTCGAGGCGATTTTTTAACTTTTTGACTTTAGCTCTGATCCGCGCATTATCTTTTATTAAATTCTATTATTATTAATATCACGTGCCACACACTTTCCGTAAACTTAGTTTTACACCGAATAAAAAAAGAAAAACACAATGAAAAAGAAAAAAATAACTCAAAAAAAATGGCAAAGGAAAAATAAAGAAAACAAAAAATTAAAAAATAAGATAACGTTAAAAATAAATCCTTTTTGTCCGTTTTATCATCTTTTAAGTTTAAAAAATTTAAAAAATCTCTGCCCTTTTTAATCATATGTCTTTATTAACCAAACAAAAAAACCTTTTTTCCTTTTGCGGTGACTTTTTTTGGAAAAGGGCAGTTAAATTTGTAAATTTAAAGTTGATTGATTCTTTAAATACATTCGCGGTCCTTTTTTGTTACCTTTAAAATTTTGTTTTTCTGAAGATCCAAAGCCAAAATGTTACGCAAGGAGTTTAAATAAAATTACATCAATGATGTCCGAAATTCCCAATTATTAAAAGCAATTCACAGGACGTCGAACATATATTTATCTCAGTGGAGTTGGAAAAAATGGAAACTTTGTCTCACAACTGATTGATTTTAGGTAATTCTTACATTTGGGGCCCCTTTATTAAATTAGATATTTTGGGTTTAAAACAGAGTTCACCTTCTTTTTTTCCCTAATTTTCCATATTTTGTTCTTAAAAAACCTTAAAAAAATCCTTAATTTTTAAAAATTGGGCCAAAAACCTTTTGTCCTTTAATTTTAAAATTTTTTTTTTTTTTTCAAATAACTTTTTTTTTAAAAAAATTTTGTGGGTTTTTTGGACTAATTTGGGTGGGGATTTCCCACAAATTTTCAAAATTTTAAGGCAAGTCAAATTTTTTTTAGAAGGTGGGTTTAAACCCCTGGAAAGGAAAAGAAATTCACACCAAATTGCAAAAAAAAAATTTGAGGAAAAAATAAAAATTGAATAAATTGGGCCCCCATTTAATTTTTCTCCTTTTCGAAAAAAGAAACGCCTTTTTGAAAAATTTCAAGGGGGGAAAAATTAAATTCATTAAAGGTTTAATTCCAGGATTCAACCCTTTGAAAAACAAGGTTTAAATAATTTTTTTTGTTTTTAAATTTAAAATTTAAATTTTCCCTTTGGGGATTGGTTTAAAAACCCAGAAACAATTTTAAAATTTGGTTTTTACAAAGACGAACATAAAATCATATTTTTATTAAAATAAATTTCTTGTTTGGGAATTTCAAATTTTTAAAAGGTGATGGGGGTACACCAAACCCCCCAAACAGAAGGTTTAACCCTTAAATAAGAGCAATTTCCGGTAAAACCCCCCTTTTCCCCCCCAAAATTTTTTTCAAAGGTAAGTACATCGGGGTATTGATGACGCTGCCGGGGGTTTAATCCAGTGGGGGGGGCAAAAGAAAAAAAATTTATTTTTCAACCTGAATTTTGGGCAAAACATTTTTTAGAAATTAAATCTTTAAAATTTTTATCTTGAATGAAACATACTAAATAAAAAAGATAAACATGTCTCTTTTTGTATTTATTTTAAAATTCGCATGACGGGCAAAAATTTTTTAAACCCAAGAAAAACCCTTTTTTCATGCCCCTTTAAATTTGCTAAAGGGAAAATTTATTTTTTAATGCACTTGAATTGGGGCTAAAATTAAAATAATTCCAATAAAGTGATTTCAACCATTGCCATACATAAATTTTCCTACATATTTTCTATATCCCATCGCCCCTTTTTTATAACCAATTTTTTAGAATAAAGAATTTTGAAAAAAATTTGGGTTTTAAAGGACCTTTTTAAATAAAAAAAACCCAAGTGTTGGTTCAGGAAAATTGTGGCCCAAATTTTTTTGTTTAAAGGGGTTTTTTGATTAAAATTTCCCTTTTAAAAATTTTAATTCCCTTTTTTTTTGGGTTTTTTCCCTTATTAAAGCCTTTCCTTAAAAACCCTATTTAAAAAATTTTCATTGGTACAAGGGGGCAGTACCTGTATTTGAAGGCAAAGAAATTGGTTCCCCTTTTCAAAAAGGGAAAGAAAAAAAATGAAGTTTACAGACTGTTTTTCCCTATTAAACATTGTTTCAATTTATTTTAAAAGGGTTTTTTATTTACAGATTTTTTTCCTTTTTCTTAAAAAAAATGGACAATTTTTAAATTTTAAAAAAAATTTTGAGGGTTTTGCCAAAGTTTTTAAAGGAATTTTTGTTTTTAAAAAAAAGATTTGAAACAAATCTTTTACTTTTCATTTGTCTTGTACCCGATGTTTTACAATGGTTAATTTTATTTTTGGTCTGATTTGGCAACTTGTTGATGTTAAATTTTCTTTTTTCCCCTTTCAAAGGGAAAAGGGTTTCTTGTGGGGTTTCCCCAAAAGGGGCTATCCTGGGGCCATTATTATTTATAACTTATGTAAAAAAAGGGGTTTAAAATAAAAATTCTTTTTTTTTGCATTTTCAGGGCGCTATTCTTGGTTTCAGGTAAAAATAAAATTTATTTTATTGAAAAAACTGGGGAGATGAACTAAAAGCTGTCAGTCAAGTTTAATTGTTTATAGAAAAAAAAACTTTCCCTTTATTAGGCAAAAAAAGAGACAAATATTTTTTGGTTCAAAAAAATAGGTTAAAAAAATTATCTCTTCAGTAAGTTTAAAGGGGGTGAATACTGTCAACCCTATCAGTTCTCTTTTCAGAGAAGCAAAGGGAATTTTTTTACTAAAAACCCCAATGGATAAAAGTTTTTTGTATAGAAAAAAGTAATTTTTCCCCACATTTTACACTTAAAAAAAAATTTGGTTTTTGGCCCCATCCCCAAAGTCATTTTTATTAGCATTTTTGTTTTTGGTTTTTCCCCCGGGTTTCTTAATACTGGGAAAAATAAACTCCAAGTCCATAAAAAAAATTTTAAAAATTTTTTTAAATTTGGTTTTGATACCCCTAATTTATTTAATTTTTCACCCTTTTTAAAAAATTTAAAATTTGGTGGCCCCCGAAAAAGTCGATCAAAATTTTCTTTTTAAAATGTTTTAAAAAAAAAAATGGGTTGCCCCCGTTATTTGGGGAAAATTTAGGGTTTTAAATTTTGTTTCAAAACTTAAAGGCCCCAATTAAAAATGGGTTTATTTTTCTACCTAAGGTTCAATTATTACCATGTAATAATGATTTGAAAAGTATTAATTTATAAGTACTGTTATACATTTTGATTAAACAATTGAATATTTTTCCAATTTTTGCTTAAGAAACTCTCCGTGATGCTTGCTTTTGATTTCCGCGTGTCATGGTAGTTTTCTGGACCGACGATTTGTATGGAGGGTCTTTATGTAACGAAGACACTCCAAATTTGCGAAGGAATCAAACAACTAAAGTTTAAACGTTTGACTTGAGAATATGGTATTTTTTTAATTAATACATTTTATAAAAAAAATTCGTGTGTGCTTTAAGAGCTGGACTGAAAATGTTTAATTTGAGTTTGACATGTCCGGTGTGAAAGTTTGGTTAAAATTCGGCTGGAATTCACTTTCCTATACAAAATCAATCAAAAGCTAAGCTATTATTTTGTGAGGTCAAGAATAGTTTATTAAGCGGTAAATTTATGTGTTGGTTCTCGCAGATCTGTATTTGAGACTACTTCTGTTTCTTCGAAAACTCGAAAATGGTATTACAATTTATATACCAAACACCTCAGTCATTTCCATATAAGGATCAAAGCAAAGACAAAGAAAACGTTATTTTTTTTTTCAACATTCTCTATATTTGAAATATATTTATATGTCTTAAAAAGTTTTGTGATATCTTTTTATAAAAATAAGGGTATAGATAATAAAAAGATAAGATATAATAATGAAAATAACGTATGCAAATGATGACACACGTTTCTAATATTAAAGTGTTACAGTATTGCGTTTTTTTGGCTAAGTATAGAATTTTTAAGATGGGGGGTTATTTGTTGGGAAAAGGTAGGTTTATTTTTTTTACATTTAGTTTTATTTTTTAAAAGAATTATTTTAAAATTTTATATATTTCTTTAAACCCTGACCCAATTGCCAATTTTTTAATTTTTGTTAATTTTACAACTAAAATTTGAAAACGAGAGAGCAAGCATTTTTTTTCCCATTTCCCACATTATTTTTAAAAAGAATTTTTTTATAAATTTATTTTTTCACATTTTTAAAAACCCCAAAATCTTTAATAGTCATTGAATGTTAAAAAAAAAGCAGTTTTATTATTAAGAATGGGTTTAAATACTTAAAATGTCGTACACAAAAAAGTTAAAAAATACCCAAATTTTAAAAATTTTTTGTCAAAAAAAATCGGGGCACAAGTAAACCCGCTTTTCTTGAAAAAATAAACGACGTTTTTTTTTTAAACAAAAAAAAACTGTTAAAAGATTTTGCATTGACAGTCCCCGAAAATTTTTTTCGTTTTGAAAACCCTGCAAACCATTAAGCCCGAGAAAGTGTTAAAATTAAGGATAATTATTTTAAATAATTTATACGTCTGTCTACGTAATTAATGTCTTATACAAAATAAAAGTGTTCAAACTGCTTAGATCAAGCAACAATTGATATACAAATACGTAACAAGTTTGGGATTACTAAAGGGGACAATTTTTCTTTTAGCATCAAAAAATTAAAAAATATTTTTAAAACGAACAAAGCCCTTTAAATGTTTTTGGGAAAATCCAATTGCCCAACCCCGGTCGTTTTGAACCCGACAAATTTTATTGGAAATACAAAAATTAAATTAAAATGAAAACAATTTTAAAGCAAAATTTTTCCAATTTTTAAATTTTTTAAAACCCACAAAACCCCAAGTAATTTTGGGGTTTTTAGGGGGTTTGGGTTTTTTAGATATAAAAATAATTTATATTAATTAATTTTATAATTATATATTAAACATAATCCCTCATTGATAAAATTTATATTGATTACTCAGGTATCCCCGTGCATTCTTCAAGTACGATACTCGGCAATCGGAAAGTACCAGTAGCCGTTAATGCGCTTTCCTAATAGCATGACGATTCGCCGCCAGTCTGTAAGAATGTTTAAGAAACGTCATCATTACGATGCCATTTTTACCTATACTTTTAATATTTGTTTTACGTTTAGAGCAGTATAAATTGTATCTACCAATGCTACATTATTATATACATTTGAAATACCAAATAACTTTCAGCATTTCGATATTACAGACAGTAAAATGTTAAGCTGTTCGATTCTGTTTTGTTATGTCATAATGGAAACTGTAACTTCCCTCACGCAATTAGCACTGGCTTCAGAAGTTCTCGATCTTCAAAAATGTTGCGTTTCTCAAACAATTATCCAAAGGGCAAAAACATGACAATATTAAGCCAGTTTCTCGGAGCTACTCGTTAAACTGACTTGAATACAAATTTTAATAACAAAGTTATTTAGCAGAGTCAGAAATATAAAATATGAACTTGCAGTAAGGTTATTTTTTATCATTTGCACACATTTTGAAATATATAACAATTTTTGTCTTGTGGGTTTTAACCAGAGACTGCTACAAAAGAAAACAATTTTAATAAAAATTTTTAAGGGGAAATTTTTCAAAATTTTTTTACCAAAACAATTTTCTAATTTAGAAAATAAAAATTTTAATTTTACTACCCGTCAGTGAAACCAAAAGAAAATTTGGATTTTATCTAATTGGGAATTTTTCTTGTTGTGGATCATGCGGGGGATAAAAAAGGGCTTAAAAAGAAACGTTTAATGAAACGTTTAGTTGTACCGTTTTTATTTTATCTCAAGCATGAAAATTTAAAAAGATTGAATAAAAAGATATAAAATTTAAAAAAAGTTTAAAATGGAATGAAATTAATAAATAATTTTTCTCGATTAAATAAATAACAGTTTTTGTTAAGAAATGAAGTCTTATATGAAAAATTCTCTTTTTTCAAAATATTTTCTTGTTTTATTTTCAAGGATCCACAACCCCCAAAAATTCCGGGAATTTAATAACAGTTTTAAAAATTTTTGAAAATATTTTACATAACAATTTTAAAATTTTGGAAAGGAAAAGTCTTGTTAAAAAAAGTCTTTTTCAAAAAAATTTTTATGTTTTAGATTTTTTTCACCCAAATTTATCCCAAAGATTAAAACCAACAATTTAAATTTTTTTTTCCCAAGGGGAAGCCTGTCTAGACAGGGTTTTTGTCCAAAGGGGAAAAATGTCATAAATTACATTTAAAAACTGTCCTTCAATCTAAAACAAATTAATAAATGTTTTTTTATTTTCATTTTTTTCCTTTTCTTAATTTTACTAAATTTTGGGACCTGCCATAACACAAAAAAATGACGGGGTTTAAATACTTTTCACTTTCCCTTTGAAAAATTTAAAAAACTCTTTAAACTTTTTGTCGCTATTTTTAAATTTTTAATTAAAAATTTATTGGGATTTTTTTAATTTAAAATACGCTTACTTAATTTTTTTTTCATTTATAAATATTCTGAATGATAACATATTTTGTATTCCATGTTTATTTGTAAACACAAAATATCATCATAGATAATCCGAAATCACGTGACCACGTGTTCTTACTGTATAACACCGGGTGTATTTAAAATATGATGTAGACGGTGCGATTAAAAAATAGAATATAATACATATAAGGCTATATGTTTGCTTAATATCGAGTTATCAAGGCGCGAATGTGAAAACTGATCAATCGGTTGTCAACAAAGCTAGACAAATCTTCGTTTATTCCTCTGAGATTACAATTTTTTATAACTTTTTTCGTATAAGGGTTATTTCTGACATTCTCACCCAACTATTAAATAAAAATGTCTGGTTATCTGAAGGGTTGTTTGTTTGTTTGTTTGATTGATTGATTGATTGATTAATTGTTTGTTTGTTTGTTTATTTTGTTTAGTTTAGTTTTTCTTTCTTTTTTTGTTACCTTCTGTTTTTCTCTATTTTATATATTTATAATTTATATTCAAGGTTTAAAAAACATATTGTAAAAAGACGAAAATATTCAATTACGGGATACTTTTTGTAAGATAAATGTTGACATACATTAGTAAATATATAGAATTCATAGTAATCTGAAAGTCAGACTTATAAATATTTATAGCAAATAGAGAAAATATAAATAAGAAATTGCATAGAAGTAACAATATAGGAATTATGACGGCAAACACAATAACTTGATGAAAAAATGAAGAAAAAAAATAGTTTTCATATTTGTATCTAAAACTGAAAATTTATTGGGTACGAAAACAATTCAAAATTATATAACAAATATCAACCTAAATACCAAAATCAGAGCCAGTTTTATATATATAATTTAGGAGTTTTTAAGAAATAAACCATGTCTGAAGAAAATTTTATTACATTTAACATGGTTTGAAATTCATAGCTTTCTTTAATTGTTCAAGAAGCATTCTTAAAGCAATTTTAGAAATTTATTGATTAATTACACAAATGCAAAGCGAACATATAAAGCATATTGTTTAGTTAAAGAATTCGGTCAGTTGCCTAAATTCTTTGTTATTTACTTTCATGAACTCGGTTAATTGTTCTTTTCGAAATGGAAGTCGTTAAAATTTTACATTGAACATCAACGTGTGAATGTTTTATGTTTACTTTAAAATATTCAATGGAATAAATTTTAATCTGTTGGACGTTTCCTTGTAATTAATGACGTATAGAAATATTTAATTTGCCGTAATGACATAGATAGGACGAAAAACACAAACTTTGCACTAAAATGGTATCAAGCTGTATCTATTGAAATATACATAAATAAATAAATAAATAAATAAATAAATATAAAATAAGATTTATCAGCGGTAAAATTTAATATTTCCAAAATCTCGAAAAAGTTTCAACATAAACTGTCCCTGTTTTAAACACACGTCAATTTTGCTCGAAAATAGAATAAGATGTTCCGAAAAAATATTATGCTGCTGCTTTAAGTAGCTTTTAATTCGTAAAGTATGATTTAGCGCATACGTCATTTCCTCTTAAGGAACCGACAAGCATGTTATACATTGTAAATCACAGGCAGCACGTATATTTATTAAGCGTTATATAAATTCGGTGTGTTCTTTACATGAAGTCACATGCGATCAAATGGCCCCCAAATAAAGATCATGCTGTGAACCAATAACAAACCTTCATTTGTAAAAAAAGAACAGAGTAACCTCGAAATAAAGACCGCTTAATTATAAAGGCCAGATATGATCTCCCCTTTAGATGGCTTTGATTTATCTTAAAATTATTTTAATTCTATGCACGTTTTGTTTGGAATAGATTTCATTACATGATGTAAGATTATGTTTTAAAGTTTGCAAACTATTTTTTATGCTAATAATGAGCACTTGCCATGCAAATATGATTTTGTAAACAGGTATGGTAACCCGCGTTAATCATTATATTCGTAAATAATGCATATCCTGAGGACATACGATCATTTTTCTCATAAAAAATTGGTATTACTATAGTAAATCTGAAAGATGTTATTTTCGTTTCAAACCATTTTTTAATGTTTTTATATTAAGCAGTTACGATCGATAAACATTTTCGCAACACTTGCGCCCAATTTCAAGAATAAGTCATGTAAGTTAAAAATGTGTTGCAAACTACATTTTATTTTGAAATCTATTAGCGTTTGATAACTTCTTTTTCTTAGTACTTAACTTTTCCATATTAAGGAAACCTTACATACTACAGATAATAAATGTAATTAATTTCAACAAGAGCCTGCTGCGCACGATGAAGCATGGAGAACTGACAATTTAAAAATGATAGTGTCTATTGTTAAAATCTCAGTAACATTTAACACATGATATAACATTTTAATCAAAGTTATGAACCTGAAATTTATAGAAGTCGCAAGATAGGTATAATTATAAAAAATCACATATTAATTCCTTTGCGTGACTGCAATATGGATAAACTCTTGTGAATTGAGAATGCTGTGAATTTAGAAGTAAAGCGACAATCTAAATGTCAGAAAATTTTATGCCAGTTTTTGGACTAGTTCCTTTTCAATATGAACACTTGCGACAAAAATATAAAGCCCATCCTTTCCTCAGCAAAGTAATCTATGTATCTATTAGAGAAGGTCATACAAATGCGGAAATAAAGTTCCAGTTCATGTTTAAATATGTTTTGCAATTTTTAAATTATATCTTTTTATGTCCGAATCAATCGCTGATGGTTGCGTTACGCGGGTAACATCTGAAATGATATGAGGTGCGTCACGACAAAACCAACGTAATGCGTTAACGACTAGCATGGATCCAGACCAGCCTGCGCATCCGCGCAGTCTGATCAGGATCCATGCTGTTCGCTTACCAACCACATTACAAGTAGAGAAACTGATAGCGAACAGAATGGATCCTGACCAGACTGCGCGGATGCGCAGGCTTGTCTGGATCCATGCTGGTCGCAAACGCACTATGTTGGTTTTGTCGTGACACGGCTCATATAGCTAATGTTTGATTGAATCTTTTCATGGACGACAGGTGAAAGCTCATTCCCGATTGAACAAAAGGGAGACTTATGTTTTATAATACGAAGAGGCATAATGTTCCACAATAAACAAATGTGTGTGTGTGCTTATGTCTAAAACAAGCAATAAACAGATTTCATAAAAGTAAATTTGAGAACAATTGTTCACCGTTCATTTAACTATTTTAAGCAGTATTTCACAAAATATCATTGGTTGAACAATATTGTAATATCACACTGTCAAATATAAAAATAAATTGATAAGAGAAAATTATGACTACATTAATTTTGGTGTCTTACTGATATACTTATATAGATAATTAATGAACAAAGTTTTGCTTGAAGTTTATTAATCTTTTGTCCGTTTATCCTAAGAAATAATTGTCAACATTATACTTGCCTAAGTAGATGATGTCTTGATATGATAGTTCTAAATACAGAATATTAAAGTCGCAAAGCAGTGGGCATCTATTCATCTACTTAAGAAACATCATTTTGGTTACATGAAAATATTTTTTTCAGATCATATTTACTGCTGAAGACTAAAATATATTTTAGATTTTTAATATACAAAGGTAAAGTCATTTTTGTTGAGAAGTGTCATTACACAAGTTATGATGTACAATGTAGAAAAAATACATGTTCAATATCTTCTAATATGAAATAGGGGTATGGCGACAACGATTTACAAACTTGATTAGTATATATAATAATCATGTACATTGTTTTATACCATTAGCATTATCATCACCATCATCATAACCATTATTATCAGCAGCAGCAGCAACAACAGCAGTAGCAGCAGTAAAAGCAGTAGTAGTAGAGTAGTACATTTTGTGTATTATATTAGTATATTAGTATTAGTAATGTTCTTGTTGTTGTTGTGGTTGTTGCTGCTGTTTTTTTTAATCGGAAAATTTCTGCATATTTATTATAATTTATGACTCAAAAGATACATCAAAGACAAGGTGACATATTTAATGTGTCACATTAGGAATGTACCGAAAAACTTATGTTAGAAATGCCTTTTATATATCGTACATCCTGGTGTATAATTACATTGACAGCATACCATCCTAATGATTGTGAAACAAAGCATCGTACTCATTAATCCCACTGAAATACGTGTGTCTAGACAGGATATTAAACTTTGAACAGTATGCCAAACTTGCTCTAATATTTCCGTCAGCTTATACTATCTAATAACTTTCTTTTGTTCATTCAATCATTTTTTATCACGTTGAATTAACATTAATATTTCCGCTAGCTTATACTAGTATCATTTAATATCTTCATATTGTCCCTTCTGTCATTTGCTTTGGCATGTAGTTTTAAGTAATTGGTAAAACAAGTATTTTCTGTTGATATATTAATTTAAAACATTGTGACACTGCGTTCCCTTATTGTTTTATATAGAGTTGTCTTTTTGCTTTAATTTATTGAAATATTAAGTGGTTAAGGATTGGTCTCGTTATTAAAATATTTCGGGGGAAAAATAAAAAACTGAAATCCCTCGGATGAAAATAACAGCTGTTCATACTTACTCATGTTAAGTATGTTAATAATAGATAATAGACTCGCACAACAGCATTCCTTACGAAGCGGTATTCAATATAAAAATCATTACTGTGATGGATGAAATGAGCCAGAATTACCAGAAAAATATAACACTATTGAAGTTAAGTACGGGGCAACTTTTCATTTTAAATGGTACGTTGGAGAAACTTTGTTCTTAACATTGATCATTAACATATATTTTACACGACTGATATTATTTTTAGCGTTCAAATAAAGCCAAGTTTTATGAAATGCATTGTTGCTGACATTATAGTGAAAGTAGAGGCAATGTCTATCATCTAGCAAACAGAGGTTCACGGATTTATTGCACAAGAAATCAACAACAAAGATATGTGCAATCTAAAAATGCATTTATCATACTTAAATAAATTACCTATTAATATAATAAAAACATGTTTAAGAATTGCTTAGTATATTTATTAATAAAAAATAAATACAAGATCACGGGTCCGTTATGTACAAGAAATCCTTTATTTCCCCAATTTTCAAAAGCGATAATTGTTGGTGTCTTGATATTTTTTCCAAAATATTACTCATTTGCAAATTACCTGAACATTATTTGCTTATGTCTCCTTTTCGCAATTCGTAGAGTTATAATGACCTGACACGCTTTAAAACTATTATCTAAACGTTATAAAACTCGTATTTTCTCTTTCTTATGATAAAAATATGTATTCGTTACTGAGGCATTATATGCCTTAATGTTTAATGATTATAAAATCCAATGCAATGTAAGTAAAGACAGAAAATCATTTAGCAGCAGCATAAGTGCAGAATTTAAATAAGTTTACCCTGTGCATTCCCTTTTACATCATTTTTAACAAAAATTTAGCAATAGAAACAGATCATTTCTTAACATTGACAAGGATTTAGCAAAAGGAACACAATTTAGTCAAATGCTCTAGGGAATATTTAATGTACGTGCAAATCGATAGGTATTAGCTTACAGCTGCATTTGTCAGTACCAGAAAACTCTTTCGTAAATTCTCCCTTTAATTTATCAATACAATTAAAAGATACTGTTGCTCTTGTTATGAGCAATGCACTTTTTAAGGACAAATTCATAAATATTCAAAAAGTATTTTTTTTAACTTAAAGCAATGTTATGTAATGTGATACATTTATATAGAAACTGATTTCTAAACACAGCATGCCTTACTTTCAAATAAAAGTCACCGTTTTGAATGATTATTAAATATGTAGACTGTGGTTAAATTTTATTTTAGGTGCTTCATAGAAAAACGCTCCAGTAATTAGTCTTATCATGTTCTTACTTAAATTTGTGCAAAAATGCGTAGATGGGTGCTAGCGATTTATCTTTCAGAAAACACTTAGTGAAACCGGGTCTCTATCACATGTTCTATTTTAACCATTTTTCTTTTTTTCTTTTCTTTATATTTTTTATATTTACTTTTTTATATATTTCTTTTTTTGTTTTTTTTCTATATAAAGAATTTAATTTTAGAAAGATACTCATAAACTCATACATTATTATGTATTCGCTCATACCTAATACTATCAACATTGTAAACGTGTACCTTATCATTTTTATGACCAACGAAAAGAAAGAAAAAAAATGACCATTATTTATTATACACTTTGTCATCATTACTAAAACACAGTTGACTCCTGACGTGATAACTCTTATTAATTTAGGCCAGTGTCCGAAAATAACACTAAGTACATGCTAAACTTACAAATGTTACTTTTATCTTACTTTACCAAAACAGTGTTTATTCAATGGTCTCACATTTTGTTTGGAATTCCTTGGCAATATCGGCCAATATTCTGTTTGCCATGGGAGATGACCTCATGATTTGTTAACGTTAGATATTGAAGTCACGAGACAGTGGACAAATAACATACATCAACTTTATTTATCTATACCAAATATATCAGTTAAGTTCCATAAAAATAATTGAATTAGGTTTCTCATCACATTTATTGTACCAGACAGCTGAAGTCAAAGATTAATTTTCCTGTTCGCTTCCTAAAATGATTTATATTCAAAAGGAGAAAACTTTATATTAATATCATTGTATGTATTAGACAGCAAGGAAGCGCCATTTTTTTAGTTATTATGTGTATTGCAGTCATATCTTAATTGATATGTTGTGTTTTATTTCTTACACAAACAACATGTTTAAAGTTGATAGGTCTAAAATTGGAACAGTTTTCTTAAGTAATCAAAATATTGACAGAAACTATAGAAATTTTAGACAATTGTTTATACATATAAAATGTTTTTGAGTACAACTTTTATAAAGTTCGAAGTGTATGAACATTTAAACTATGAATAAATATTACCAACAAACTTATTTATGGTATTACAGACCTTTCCTTATTGACGATTATAGCTAAAAGAAGACTTGGAACGCTTTTTTTTTCCGGTATTAAAATGCTTTTTGTTTCATACATTATCCCTGTACATTTTTATAACTAAACAAGAAATACAAATACATGTATTTTGTTGAGCATGTTGGGTACAACAAAAATAAGAACTAAGTGCCCTATCTTGTCAAAAAGAAACAAACTGTTTCAAATCTAAGAGATCTTTCTGTAGTGTCAGTTAAACATTTAACAAGGTTTTTATGTCGCCGTTGAAGTGGTTAGCATAATTTTTGCAACCTTGACGTCCCTACTCTTATTCATTTCCATGAGTATGGCTTTTTTGAAGATTGAATCTAGATGTAGAACATAACATCAAATAGGATATATAATTTACCTTCAGCTTACTTTAGTTTCTGATTCCAATAACGTTTAGTGTTTGTCCCGTTTTGGAGAACATGCGGTGTCGACGCCGGACGACAATCAACAATAACAAAGCAGATATTGAATTTGTTTAGCATATTAGTAACAGATATGATTTACCTCGTAATACTATCATTTACGTGATTCACTACAACTGAACTTTGCCTATTTTAAAGAACCGACTCTTTCTTAATATCTTATTTGTCTCGTATTGTATATTATCTGGTACCTAATCCATTAAATGTTGTTGTTTTTTTTTGTGACAACAAGATAATTGTATTTACTGTCAGTGCAAGATTGACAGATAGTAAAAAAGGCAAACTTATTGCTGATTGCTAATAAACTAAACTGAACTGTCATGCATGTAAAATTGTTAAGTAGCGGCATGACCGGATTCTTTCATGTGAGGAAGCTTTCCAGCTAGCTTATGGAACGTCGGTGGTTCTACTCAGGTACCCGTTCGTGCCTGAAATAATGCACGGAAGGGCACCTGAGGTCTTCTTCCACCAGTAAAGCTGGAACGTCGCGATATGACCTATACTGTGTCGATGTGACGTAAAACCAAAAACAAACAAACATGACAAAGTGGTTAAAATGTCGTACTAGTAATAATAGGATCACTTGCTGCGTGTGTTCAAACACTGTCAGGGGCAAACAGTTGTTGTCTTGAACCAGATAATACACACTTTTTGCTTTGTACTGATTGCTTCCATACAACCGATTCGAGAGTGGGTCTTAAAGCTAAACGTTTCTATGACAGTCAATTTAAAAGAATATTTGGAATTTAAAATTGTTTAGACAAAAGGCTGTTGGAACAATTTAACGAGCTACTTTACAACTGTACATACTTAAGGACGTTATATAAATTTAATATATAGAGGATATTCTAGATTTTTCTATAAATATAGGATTTATATCATTATACCGGTTTTATTTTGACAGCTTCTAGACGGATGAATAATTTAATTCAAATGCACCAACACTTCTCATTTAATTTAATCTTTTCGGCGGTAGTTGTTTATATTGTAAATTATATATATTATCTCATATAACCAAAAGTACAATCTATGGTGGTTTGTGCCATGTCGTATTTTGCTCCAAATGACGAAAGCACGAAACTGCGACAAAGTAATCACATTGTCGTTTTTTGTGTTTATACCTGGCGACCCGTTGGGCGAAAGTACGACACAGTGGTCACATTGACTTGACGTATATACAAGTTCTCGTGTTTTTCTCTGGCTTTCTGCGGAGCGTAAGGCAAAAGAAAAGTAAATATTACATAGCGATCACTTTTGTTTCGCGGGGCGCTAGCCAAAATCAGCGAAAATACGACATAAATCAGCCATCATTATTGTTGACTTTCCAGTGGATAATGACAATATCAGAAAAACAACAATATAATATTTACAACATGATTTCAATCTTCATACAAATTTCGCACACATTTGTAAAATCAGGTGAATAAAGCATTTTATAATTCTTTTAACTATATCAAAATTAAGATGATATAGTTTCAGAACATGAGGTTAGTTTATTACGAGAATAAATATTCTGAATGTCAACTCAGGGATTGCTGGTACAAGCTATATTTTGGCAACAACCATGTGCCATTACCAGCATAATATATCATCTTTAGAAAGTTACTGAAAAAATGTGTATTTGGTTACAGCTGTCTGATACTGAAAGATTATACGAATATAGTCAATGTACAAAAACAACTTTTATTCAGATACAATAAGATTGATAAATGTATTTTGTTCTCTGTCTGTTGATTTCCCTCCACAGTCTCTAGAACTTGCAAAAATCGCCACGCAATCATTCAACTCTAACATGACTTCAATATAAATCTTCAGGCATTATTGAAAAACAATATACATAAACATTTCCTGTTCGTCTTGTAATTATTGATGCAAATTTAGTTTAATCAATATTTATATCAATTTGTACAGTATACAGAAAGCACATACAAACACACTGATTGATTTAGTGCAAAAGAAAAAAAAATACATTTTAGTATATAACGCATTCGTTTAGAAGTATATGTGGTCTTATTAAAGTAACAACATCTAAAATCATCAGTTATTTAAGAAATATTAAAATCTTAATTAAATCTGTTTTTCATATAATGTTATTATTTCTTTTCAAATTGCATTTTTAATCACATGAATGTTTTAGAAATATCTCCAGATGTCTTCTAATAATAATTTATCAAAAGTGAAATAAACTTCTTTTTTACTAAAAACACTTTGCTTAGAATAGATTATTCAATATAATACTAAGTATAATAATCTTAAACTTGCAATTTGTATAAATACTTTGCTTGCAATAAACTATATCTATTGACTTTGTTATTTTAAATGAATGTTTCAATTCAAGAAAGGAACAATGTTTTTAAATAACGCTGTCAACATATGTTACACAATTGCTAATGGTGGACAATTAACCTATTTATAGGTGATACATAGTGATAGGGAAAGTGTGGTTATTATTAAAGGCCCGTTGAGCACCACATTTTCTTATTTTTGTTTCATAACAGCTCCTTCTTTTTGCTATTTTTAGAATTTTAATAGTTACTTACTGGCAAATTACATGAACCACCTTTTGCTTATGTTGCTTTTTTGTACTGAACACAATAATAAGGCTTTTTTATTTTGTGTTGTGGTCAAAATAAAACTTTTTTAACAGTTTGATTTAATGACAAATAATTTCATATTCAGCGCTGATTTCCTCAGGAATTACATGTATGCATCGTATATGCTCTAAAGCTGTTATATGAACGTTATAAACTCAGATTCACGAAAGAAAACTTCATTTCAAAGGTACATTGTGCCTTATATACCATGAAATGTCACATACAAATATCCTGTACCTTCCTTGTGTTTATAAGAACAGTATGAATATCCGAAATAATGATCTCACAGTTTGTTAGTAGAAAATCATCTTATACATGTAATGAGTATTTAAATTGCATTAATTTTCATTTGTTAGCATTTATTAATATCACAAATAGTCCAAATATAACTATTTAAGTGATTATATTTAATTTATTTTATTGTTGCAGATGTGTTATAAAATCTACTATAATATAGACAAAAAATAAAGCAAAGAAAAAATAATAACTTCAAGGCTATGTAGGCTATATATATCTAATTACCAAGCTGCGATGGTGATTTCTTATCAATCACTTGTCAAGGGAGCTAGACAAATTTCATATTTTCTTCCCGTGAGATCACGAATTTTAGTGTCCTTTGATGATTACTTGTTTAATAACCGGAGTGGCATCTAGGTTTTTTTTTCTTATGAAATATAGAAATATGAGCATACTTTCTATGTGTCTCAGAGTTCCATATATGTATTAGTATTTTGTCAACATTTCAAGCAAGGTAGGTATGCTAAGCTTTAGAGAGAACATCGGATTAATAATCCAAGGTTCTCTCGCGCGACATGTATTCTTACGATCACGTGGCAAGTTTACCCTTGGTATAATTTTTCAGGTTGGATTGAAACATGCAAAAAGAAAGGAACGGATGTTAAGTTTCTCTTAATTTAGCAATGAGACTTTATAAAGGTGAATATTTTTTTTATTTCAGTTAAAGAGTATACAGAGTTAAAATTTGTATATCGAAAACTTGATATCCCAATTTCAGTAACTAAAATATAGGAAATATGGAACTAGGAAATAGATAATCAATTTTGAGTGCGCTGTTACGAAAAAATGCACGGTTTGAGTTGAAATGCACAGGCATATTACCAAAAAGGCTGCTAGGCTTGAGTAATTAAATACAAAACGTTTGACTGATCTTCTGTACGTTATATCTAGAAACGCAAAAAATAATCTCTTGACATGCTAAAAAAGATGAAATTATAAAGATATTATGAACTTCTTGAGCATACAAGTAAATTTCCTGACGTCATTTGCTTTTTTACCATCATATCAGACGTCATAAAACGTCTGATCATATATGTACAAGCTGTACGAACAGCTATATCGTGTTATAATGAAATCGACTGTCCTTTCTGTTTCGTGAATTTAGGGAAATATTTTAACGCATGTAAGATTTGTGATTTTTAAATTTTTAACCGATAAATAATAAACTTCAGCATCCGTTTGCTACCTTCATCTTCGGCTTTGCAGCAGTTCCAGTATTTTAAAAAAAAGGAATAAGCAATAGGGCTACAAAAGTATTAATGATTAACATTTTATACAAAGATATCTTATAACATTAAAATCTTTTACTTTCTGTCATATTTAAGTAATCTAGAAAAAACATAAATAAGATTTTATGCTCACATCAAATAATTTATGTCATTGGCCCCCTGCTTTTGGCGGTAGGTTCCCTTTTGACGGTTTTTACCTCCAAGTTTGGTTATTTCGATAAAATATGTATATGCCATGTGTGTTATTATGTAAGATTAGTCATTTAGGCATTTAATAAATGCCCTTTTTCATTCAACCTAAGTGTTGTGTTTTATCTCATGCCAATCAAGTTCGTCTTGCCAGTTATATTTGCTTGAGATATAAATAGTTTTAAAGTATCGAAATGTTACAGATGTCAGAAATAACAGTTATCTATACGACCCTCTTATTGCGTTCTGTTTTACCCCCAGAAACCTACATTATCTCGTATGAAAAGTATGGAAATTAAGTTTAACAACCTCTTCCTCTTCGTTCTGACCTGATATTAAAGGGAACTAATATACTTTTTGACGAAAACACATGATAAAATTATTTGAAGCATGAACGTGGAAGCACACGACAAAGCACAGTGAAGTGAAACGTTTAAAATGATTATTGCTATTGCTTTAATCTCAGTAACATTTTACACGTGATATAACATTTTAATCAAAGTAATAGAAATGCTTTTATAAATGTTAGATTGACCCGATTAGGGATAATTTACATAATTCATTTAGAGGGAAGTGGGTTGAACATGTGTCAATGTTTTATAACGTCAGCTACTAGGGGAAATTAAAAAGCTCATTGACAGTTTAATTGCCAACCCAAAGTATAAGCTTAGAGCAACATGTTTCCTCTTTTGTAAAACACTCTTTGGTAAATGTTCCTTTTAGATACCACTGTATTTTAAAAGTTCGACAGATATTACGTTAATTACTTAAACTCACACGTATCAAAATAGAAACGTTCTGTTAATGATGGAAGAAAATTGTAAAAAAAACCTTAACGAAGACCTTAATGAAAGATTGCCACAGCGGTTGAGAGCGTTGATAACTACCTTATTTTGTTTGTTTTCATAATATAATCAGTGATACATCTAATATGTAACTCATTGAAACCTGATATGGAAAAACAGGTTAAATACTTTTTGATTTTAAAGAGATCTACATATAAGTGTAATTAAAATATTATTATATAAATTAATTATACCAAGGGAATTCAGTCCATAAATGGATATTAAACTTTGAATAAAGCTTTGGAAAAACGTTATACTCGCTCTTATATTTATATTTGCTTGTACTATTTAACGCATTCCTATTGTTCCTTGTGACAGTTCTCTGTCATGTAATATTTAATAAAAATAAAATGAAGATGGCTTTGTCTAATCAAGGTGATATTTCGTTCCATTATTGTTTTATTTTAAGTTAAAGCTACACTTTTTTGCCGAAGAAAGATGAGATCTCTTTATTAGAATAGTATCTAATCTGCGTGATACACTGAGTAAATTATGTTAAAACAATAATATGAATGATTGGATATGGACATTCAATAGTGACGCTTGATATAATATCAACATAAATATAAAATGAGAAAACTAGGAAATCTGGGTAGGCACACCAAATACGGCAAAATTGAGTTGTTGCAGGCTCGGTTTGATTGAGCATGTTTACGGACTAACCAGGTAAATACAAGCTTTCGTTTCAACTTTTTAGCACCGAATTTAGCTTTACTGAACATTTAAACATAAGAATACCATAATTTTGATACTAAAAATATCCTATTTCACAAGGATTATTGGATTTTAGTTAGAATTTAGCTCACGAATATGTGACTTTAAATATTTACAAACTTTTTTTTTTTTCTAATCGGTTGCACATAAAAAGCATGCATGATTAACACTCCATTATCAGGACCATTTTACTGAAATGATATAATTTTTGTTCAGTAACGTTCAGTCTTAAAGGAATTAACAGAATGGCACTACACTTTTATCATCTGTTTCGCATCCGGTAATAAAGCATTTAAAATATCACATAAAATCATTTTCTTGAAAAACTTTATGATTCTACCTTTAACATATGTAAATGATATTAAACTTAAGTGCATATTATCTATTTGCATCCTCATTATACGGTATTCCCATGTGTTCTTTCGATTTTTGCAATGTGTGATGAATGTTCAAAGAGTAAGATAATTACATTGGTTTCAAGACAATTTAAGAATATGGTATGTTTTGTCACATTTAATGTATCTATAATAGTAAAAGAAACAAAGAGCAAAGACAAGTGCAACATAAAAATGTATTATCCATACTAGAATAAATATTTCTTTAAACTTAAAGGCACATTTTGCCTCAATTATTGTTGAAAATATCAAACATGTGTAAACAATATTATAATAATGGATTTAGATCATGTCAGATGTTTTTACAACTGACGAAAGTAGCGCCAAACGTTAAATAATGTTTCCTAAAGGTTGTAAACAAAATAGTAATTATACTTACTTATTCATTTTCCAGTTGCCAACATAACAAAAGAAAGCAAAATATCGTTCATCCATGTTGCGTATCAAATAGTGTCCGTATAACGTTTGAGAGCGGTAATTCATTTAGCCATAAAAAGTTTAAGGGCACAAAATAACTTTGCATTCTTAACTATATTGTCAAAAAATTGTTATGAATGTAAATATTCATTATTCACAAATACAGACGAATTTTTTGCAACGGACCATTTTTATAATATATTAAAAATATAAAAGCAAATACCAGAGCAGAAAGATATGAAACAAGTGAAATGTTACAAATGATAAAAAATCATGACACAACAGCGGAGAAAATGGAAGTGAGAATGAAAATAAGTTTAAATTTCTTACATAAGTCTTTATTATTGGCAAAGATTGAACATTGTATAAACAGCCTAAATGTAAGTATTTGCTTAAGGGTATTTAAAATGTAAATGAAACATATTATGTAGAAGCAATTACCAGACATGAAAGCAAATGTCATTCTACTGTAACCAATAAAGATCAAGTGAGTGCCTATCTCTTTAATTGTAAGACATCATTTAGTTAACATATTCAGAAACACATGTCTTATTTATAATATGGCCTTCAATTAAACAAGGTAAGAGATAAACAACCAAAAAAAAGGACAAATATTAACACACATTTACCATAACTATACATGCAAAACATGGCTATTTTGCGAATTAATATGTGCATGTTAAAATACCATTACACCACTGATATTTGTTACTTTTTACTTGTTATTCAAGGAACAATATTGTTATTATTCGATTTCTGAGAAGCTGGAACAAGGTTTGGTTATTCTAAGTTTCCCAGCTCTTTTCAATAATATTTTTTACAATAATATTGAACTTTTGCTTCACCAGTAAAGATACTCTGGTTTTTGTTTCGTTTAGCTTTATTCATAAAGAGTCAAGAGAATGTAGATTGATTTTACTAATTTTGTATGATTGAAGGAAATAATTAAAAGGGATTTATTAGATGTTATAATCATTTTTTGTGCTAGGTATTAATGCAGAGCATTGCAATTGCGCAATAAGTTTGAAAATTTATTAATGTCTGAAGAGATCATGTCTAGACATTCCCAGTATCCTGCACTATTTAAACTCATCATTTAGATAAGAAAGAGTCATTCAAAAATAATTTATTATCACAGAGTGCAGGCATTATCTAGTTTTATAGACAAAGTAATTAAATGAATGTAAAGCTAATAAAAATTTTAAAAGCTTTTAATAATTATTAATATTATTAATAATTTTCTGTACAAAATTGAAATATACTTTAGAAGGTGGCAGGTTGGCCGTATTAATTGCTGTTAAGCATGATACTTTTAACATCGTATATCATTGAATTGTATTTTATTAGAGAGACAACATTTTCAAAGAACGTCCGAATCGGCATAATTGAAAGTGTTGCATGATATGTTTTATTTACCCTGTTCATGGATGATACTCTAAAATGCGAGGTTCCGTCCAATCAGATTAACACCGGTTTAGTGTTATTAGTGTAATTCTATAAACAGCGGCGTTTGGTCTCCAAGTAAGAATATTTGTGGCCTAAACAAGTAACAATCCGGCAAAACTAAATAATTTGATAATGGTATTTTAGAAAAAAAATGGAATCAGATGTTTTGAAGCTTGAATATCAAAGTCAAAACTTGTTATCAATAACTTAAATTAGTTACCATTAAATCAATATACTGTAAGTTAGTGTTACATTTCAATTGTCCTTCGTCAAGGTTAATCATGCATTGTTAATGTACAGAAAAACAGAATCCCTAAAGAACACCCATGCCTTAAACATTTTTCGTATGTCTTGTCTTTTTTGTTCGAAAATTTTCCAATCATGTCTGTCTTTTTCGCTACACATACGTAATTTGTCATAAAAAAGAGGCTTGTCTTAGTACATCCACGTGGTTTATTAATGTAAACATGTAAAGAACTATTTGCTAATTTTACTGTATTACCAAACAAGTTAACATTTCTTAATGTTATGCTCAGAATGATGCTTAAATGATGTAATAAGCAATTTTATGTGTAGACAGAACGTAGCATGCACAATAGGGAACTAAATAGACTAAAGTGATTTAATTTTGTGAATCTAATGGGGGAGAAATAGATGCATTTTCAATCTATGAAGCACTTGCATTTGGGATAACATTTATTCATAAACCAGTTGATAAAGATAACATGTGATCAGTCGATGTCTGGAAGTTAGAAATTTTATTTCCTAATCAGAGATTAACACCACAATTTTTGAAAAGTAGTGTGACAACTAATTTTGATCACGTCACACAAGAAACGTATAAACGCAATTCCAAAGTCAATTAAGTCAACGGAAATTTGCATGAGATTTTCCAGTATTTTCCTTTTGAAATAATAACAAAATTGATATAAAAAGAATTGAGAAGGTTTTCTTTAACTAAGCGCCATCTTGTAACAATATGTTACATAGTTATTCTACATAATATTAGTCTCATCCATTTTATCCATTTGCATATATTTCAATCTGACGAAATTCCGATGTTATAATCATCTTGCATTCTGTATGAAAGAACTTTTAACAAAACATCATCGCAGCTAAATTATGTAATAAGTATTATAATGGTTCAGTAGGATGCAAATAATGCACTCTATTTATATAAAACATTTGAACCACGATTTCCTAGCAATACCTTTAACTTTAGAGTCATTATCTAATTCTAATCGAATGAAATTTCTGTATTATTCTTATAAGGAAAAGGAAACTGCACTAAACACAACATTATTTTTGATAAATTGAATCCTTTATTATACAAAAGCATCATCACTTAAAATATTTTAATAACCTTCCAACATTAGTCTGCATTTACAGAGCAACTATTCCTATACCAGGTGCTTTAGGAAAACACCCCGTTGTTCCATTTAGAGAAAACTTTATTTTTCAGCTACTCTGTGTCTGCACTTTCTTCGGAAGTGGAATTTGTTTCGGCGTCTGCTAAGTCTGTGATTGACGCGTTAGCTCCAGGTCGTAATAATGTACCCATTATCTGTGGAAACAATTATTTCCGAAAAATTACACGTAGCTTCGTATCGATTAAGAAACGCTTGGGAAGTTTTTTGGGTACATGCGACGTTGATTGTTAAAAACTTGCAGAAGATGTGGAACCCACGTAGAAGCTATCTTTGACGTGCTCAGATCCTCCTTTGAGTGTAGATGATCCCCTGTAAATTGTATGTGTAGGTTATAACATTGTAATATGATGCTGAACACGAGAATCGTGTCTCTGTGTTACTCTGGCTCGCTATTGTCGTTCTTAAAAGATTTCTTGTTGCTTTTTATATATGTTAATATGCTATAATGCATTTCTTACATACGTGAAGTTGTATTGTTGCCAAATGAAAAGAGTTTATATTATAAGTCGAACACTTTCTTAAAAAATGTATACGTAAGAAAATGGATACATGCTTGTAGTCGTTTTACAATGAGGTATCATATCAAGGCTTAAAACTTAATGCAAGATAACTCCATGAAGGAAACGTTATATACCATACAGAATGAAACTTTGTTTTCTAGTCGTTGGAGATGCTTGACTTTATACAATCCATTCAAAGGCTTGCGGAAAGCCTAAAGTGCGTTTCGAATATCGACAGTAGGGAACGCTCATGCTGAAGCAGGAAGGACTTCCCTGTATCCTCGCCAAAAAGGTTTCCCTTTGGTATGCTGGTGGAATGTCATCAAACATTAAAACAAACTTAAGAAATTTAAATTTGTTAGAAGTATAACTATTAATATAAACTTCAACTATATTCTATGAAATCTCGAAACACATGTTTCTGTGCAGACTTACCTATTTCCAGTAGTTAATTGAAAGTTAAAAGTAAAATATTCAAAAATCAGTGTATTGATTTTTATTCATCATTCCATTCCATTTTCATTGTTTATTCAGCAATAAATTGCATTAGAAAATAAGTTTTGAACCATGCCATTGTTTAAAACATAGTGTACTTCAGTCTTAAATATATGTAAACATGTGACAAGTACACTAAGGCTATGTCATTTATTGTCATTATTTCTTGTCGGAATGTGTCATTTATATGTAACCTAACATAAATTCTGAAAAAAGGGCAATAACATTTCTACAGGAATCAAATAACGAAGAAGATTTATCTGGCTGTGTGCCCTTTTATGATATGACACACTTTGTTTTCCTGACCATTACAAATTAGATAATATATCTGTATGTCACGAGGAGTTCTAACAATGTCATAATATTTGACAGGTTTATCTTATTAACTTAAGATAGAAAAGTGGGAGAAACGTTAGGTAGAGATGGAAGAACAGATTATTCTCAGAAAAGATATAGGAATGTTTATTTGATTATTTGTATGAATCATGCACGTTATAAAATAATGTTAAAAACTCATGCCAGTTCAGAAAAGTTTCTTTATCATGTTTATGTTTAAAACAAAAATGGACAAAACATCGGCATGCGGAACGGAGGGGTACATTATTTTTTTAAGTGTTGAAACGTCACTTAATTGTCAACATGAAAACAGTAAAAAAAAATCTGGAAACAAAGTAAGTTTTAGTTGCAGTTTTTGATGGCGCATAAAACTATGTTATTAATATTAAATGAAACAGTCTTGTCTAAGACGTTCATAAACATATCAACATTTCAAAGTATTTTATATTTATAATGCATCACATGTCACTTTGAATTGAAATAATTTTAAAGCATTTCAATATTCATATTCCTGTGATATATATCGTAAGGAAGAGGAATAAGTTGTCTGGAAACAGCTACGCTTATACATAATCATGTATGTTGCTTTACTGTTTTATTTACAGATATTATTTTTCTTTTCATTACGTATTCATCTCCTCCTGGGCTATATAAGCACTGGAAATAAACACTTTTACTTCTGCGTGGGTAAGCAGTTGTACTTTTAGTAAGATAAAACAAAAGCAAGATGAATAAAAATAATGAAATAAACAGTGTCTGAGAATGTCAGCTACATGCAAATCATTTATTCAGTATAATAATACAAAAATAAATCTTTTTTACATTGATAGTTCAATATCGTTATATTAGAATTAAATTTGAGTAGGAAAGGTACAAAAGTGCATTAACCGTCGTATATAAAGTATTCATGTAATCAATGGCATTGCTATAACGACGATACTAACCTGATCATTATGAAAGGTTAAACGCAAATTGTACTTCTACTCGTTTAGACATAAAACTAACAGGAGGGAAATGTAACTGACAGGTTAAGCTGTATTTATTTTAATTTTTTATACATGGCAACTGCCTGAGAATAATGTGTGATGCAAGTGAAAAGAGATAACACCAATTAATGAGTTTTGGAACAGAATTATATAATTCAAAGAAATTTCAAGTGGTTTCGGAATCAGCATCAAAATTTGAACCATATATGAACCAATTTGTTTTATGTGTTAAAAAGAAAACATAATATCAGAGAACTATAACCTAAAAATGAACTACAAGGATAAAATAATTTGGATTGGGAATCGCAACTTCAAGATTTCATTATCATATATAATGAGTCTTAGAATAATCACCGTGGTTACACTATATCATCTAATTGTTCATATTATTGTATTTATTATTTTTTAAGTTGTGGTTGTATTTATTAATTGTTTTGTAATTTCAAACTTATTCATAAATTACTTCATCCGAACATTGTGAATATATTTACGTTGATACTATGAGAAACTTATACGCTTTTGGAACTTCTTAGTGAAATAAGTCTCTTCTTAATTCCGAAATATTTCTTGACATAATAGGAGAATATATCAGACAGGAATTCTTAGAGACCGTAAACTTTTCTATCATTACTGTTATTTACTTTTTAGAAATGCCCTTCTGAATTAAAATAAGCGGTATATGCACCGATGTTTGTGACAGTGATTATCATTAGTTTGCAAGTACATTTTAAATTCAACGGTCACTTATCTCTCTTTGTACTTTACTCTTAAAATAGCACGAAGCAATCTCGTTAGAAAAGAAAAAAAAATCAAGTGTCTGTTAAAAGGGTAGATATGGTGCATTTTGTAGTTGTTAGTTTTTTCTGTTGTTATATTTCATATTCCCAACTGTTTATGGGGTTTCCAAATATTAAACTTAAACAAAATCACAATTAGAATAATAAAATGTTATGTTGTTTTGTTGCATGATTATAGGCGTGCATGTATTTTGATTTTGAAAATTCTGGAAGTGTTTTTTCAAGATTTGTTTACCATTTATTATAACTTGGGTGCACGATTTCAGATAATTTGCTCACCAAGTTTGTCGAAAATAATTATTTATATTGTTAATTAAATGACCTCAAAATTAAACTCAATTAAACTTGGAAACCTCCAAAAATCGGTTTTTAAATTTGATTCTAGTTGTTCTTTTATTATATTTTTTTCGTCTCAAGTGTCCCGAGTGATCAATGTAAGAATGTAAGAAGCTTTGGACCTCAGTGTGCCTCTTAAATGATTAGATACAATATGATTAACATGCAATAAATAAACAAATAAATAAATAATTCACTAGATTTGATTTATATTCCACTCTCATATTCACTCTCATTTATAAATAAAAATAGCCATGACTGTTTTCATTTCAAGACTTATTGATTTCGTTGTTTTTCAACTGTTTATCAGCTAGGTAGATATTTCTCAATAATAGATAATTGTATAAAATGTGTGTGCAATGCGTTTGAAAATGTACAGTTGGCACATGTGTATTTAGTCAGGACATTCTTCTTTGTTTTCATTTATATTTGTATTCATTCATTACTTCAGATGTAATTTGCTCCACGTCTTTTTGTTTTAATAGATCATACGCGTTAAGACATTTTATACATGCATCTTAAGATAGATTAAAAATTACAAAATCATAAAGCAATCTGTTTATGATTTAAAGTAAGTTTTTAGCTACATCATTTTGTACTAAGAGATTTTGTTGCCTCTGTTAAATCGATGTTCTTACATGCCTCCCTACGTTACATTATATTCAAAACATAATGATTTGACTTTTATAACATATCTGTTTGATTTAATAAATGCATTACATATATTAACACTACAAGAACAACATTATGTTATCAAATGTGAATTTAATATATGAAATTTAGTACAAGATAAGTCGAGTAGTTTGTCTTATTCATTTATTCAACAAAAGTTTAACTACAAGGCGATAAAATTATTTTAAATTGAATCTACATTATTTTGCCGTTTAAATAGGTTTTTGTTATACACTGTAAACCTGGATAATAACGGAAATACATAAGATATCTTTTATTTTTCTGCGAAACCAGGCCAGACGTTACTCTTACAATTTTTAGTTTGTTTACAATACATGAAAAAGCGTAGGCCATAAGTATACGTTTTGACTTAAACATCTACTAAGACCTGGCAAATGTATTATTAAATATATATCAAAAAGCAAATCAAATTAATCAAATGATCTTTATCGTGTAGATTTAGTTATATGTAGGCCAAATAATAAACAACTGTTACATTTAATCTTCTATTAAAAGAAACGATAAAATGAATTCATACCATGAATAAATCACTGAAAGTTAGAAGCTCTGCCAGTTTGATTAAATTAGGACGTTTGCTGATTGAAATCCAGTCTGACATTTGTGACAATCATTTATTATCAATCACCTCATTTTTATAGAAATATGTGGTTGGCGTACAAAAGTCGTGACGCTGAAGACATTTATACATTTAACATCTTAAAACAAAAATGTATGTATTTTCCTACTCTTAAAAAGATTTAACGTTTTGCAATAAATTCGTGACAAAGCTCTCAAGGTCCTTGACTTCAAACCACTTGCCCCTCATCGCCGCCGGTTTGCATCCCGCTAAGGACTTCGGAATTTTCTTTCATTTGAGGAAGGTACAACACAGCGGAGGTTCTACTCAGGTGCCTATTCGTGCATGCATTTGCAAGGTTAAGATAACTTTCACTATGGAAAATCTTGCAGTGACACGTTGCTAGTCAGAAATGTATGCAAAACCGTAGTTTTATAACTAATGGAGCTAATATAGGGCAAGCAAATAATTCCTTTACAAAATTATTGAGCAAAGACAAGTTTTTTTTTACTTATTTTACAGGATTCATTCAGACAAATAATTGTAATGAACTATTCGTTGTAGTTCGGCGGATGTTTCAAATTTCAAATTTGTTAAATTTCAATTCTGCTTAAGTCGGTGTTAGGGGTCGTTGATAGTAACCTGCACTCTAAGTACACATCATGAACAGGCTCAATCACACCGAGCCTGCAACATTTTCAATATTGCCCTGTTGAACTTTCCTTAGGAATTCTGCTTTTTCTCTATTTTATACACGTAAAGAACAACTTACTTTCAAAACGATTGTAGGAACATTACTCTGTCAGACATTGAAAGTACGTATATACTAGTACATCATCATAAAATTGCACAATCATCCACATCCGTATTGTATTACTATTCCAACATATGTTATAACATGAACCGATGCTATTTAATGGAATAGTGTCTGTAAATATAAAACAATAGCTCATATAATAATATTAAGTAAGACGTCGTCAGCGGAAAGAGAATGTATCATCATTATTCGTCTGGTGAATTTATTTACTTATTACAAAATAAAAACTGTATATTTATCCTTGGAGAACAAAATGTCGCGTTTTAAGGGTTAAAACATTGTAGTCTACAAAAACATGAATAGCCTTAAAAACATTATTTATAATTACTATATGTGTAACTGTAATATGGTTAAAAGCATTTGCCATAAAAGATTTTTGCTTTAATTTGAAGATTCTGCTTTACAGTAATATATGGCACAAAGCTCTAACCCACGAAAAATTAACCTGAGATTTCCACATGACACGCTCCTTTTTGGAAAGACGGTTTGTTCTTTCTACATATATTATAAAAAAGACAAAATACATACTCAAAGATCCTGTAACACATTTTTATGGTTATGTATCATAAATATAATGCTCAAATGAAAATTTATTAAAATTGTAAGTTCCAAAAGCATTATTTGTAAAGATATTACCGAAATTAACCAAATTTACATTTCATGTTAATAAAGGGAGGTAATTAGAAATTTATCTTCTATCAAGTGTAAGTCAAATTTTTCAATAAGAAATGAATGCATATATTTTACTGATTATATATAATGTGGACAAATATTTACAGTACATATTTTACATGTTCTCGATGTTTGAAAATTGTTTTAGAAGCATTGTTATTATATACATATATATAAAATTGCACTAACAACCTTAATTACAACATACAGGATCTTTAAAATGTTTTTAAAAGTTACTATGTAAAGTGATATGAAAAGCATTGCGAAAGCATACTAATCTTGCTAGTATTTATACAAATTAGGACAAGGAAAGTAATTCAAATTATAAGTGTATGTCAGCGAAATAGGAATAAGCCGCTTTCCATAGTTTTATAATATCTCATGCAAATTTAATAGTGGTGGCAAGTATTATAGTTTCCTAAGACGATTCATAATAATTGTATAGTGATACATCATTGGAAAAAAGATTAATAATATTTTAATCTTATAATATTGTCAATGCATAGCATTTGATGTAAATTAATATATATCTAAAACTGAGTTTTCTGCATTTATATAAAATACCATTATAATACTAAGTGATGCATGAGTACCTCTTCAGAAAATAAAGAAAATGCTAGTGAAATATTGAATAAGCATTAATTATAGTTCTAATAATATCATTCATTTGAATATTGGCAGTCTCAAGTAAATCATTTAATTTGTTTTTTTGAATTATTCGACTGCGTGTCTCCATTAAACATTACAATTCTCAATTTATACTCCGTTAATTTGCATAAGTTAGACAGAAGTATTACTGCTAAATTTATTTAATGGCTAGTTATTAGCAATGTACTAGTTATCATTCTTTGTATTTATGCAAATGATTTGTAAAGCGTGCATTTCCTGTCATAAATTTGGCATATAAAATATACATTGCCAAGGGATATCTATTATACACTAGGTTAACCACAAATGGTATTCATTAAAATTTACATTATTTTTTCTGCTTTTAAGTGGTCTTTGAAAATGTAATGTAAGATTTATTTTAAAATACTATTTTACAGATGGGTAAAAATTTAGCAACACAAGATAACCATACGCCTGAAAGGAATCTTAGAATGGAAACCGTAAATATGTTAAATATTTTTTAATTTTGTTTCCGCCATTTTTCTTGTAAACATTTACCTAATATATTTATATGTGTGTGCTAGAGTTTTATACTTCACAACAGCATGTGTCAACTGCTGTGAGGCAGCTGTGAAACGTTACCCCATACTTAACTTCAGACTTGTTTCCAGAATTTTGTACTTCACAACAGCAGGTGTCAAGTGCCGTGTGGCAGCCGTAAAAAATTGCCCCGTACTTCACTTCAGTGTTGTTATATTTTCTGGTCCTTCGGGATCATTGATGCCAGCACTATAAAGTGTTGAGAATTGAGTACCGCTCAAGCCGGTGCTAGGGGGCGTGAGGGATGTTGCACTTATTCATTATCCCTCATGTACAGACTCAATCAAACCGAGTCTGCAATTCTTATGTCATTTTGTTGTGATTAATGCTTCCGAGGGATCACTTTGTTTCCAGAATTTTGTACTTCACAACAGCAGGTGTCAAGTGCCGTGTGGCAGCCGTAAAAA
Source organism: Ruditapes philippinarum (assembly GCF_026571515.1). Classification (NCBI taxonomy): domain Eukaryota; kingdom Metazoa; phylum Mollusca; class Bivalvia; order Venerida; family Veneridae; genus Ruditapes; species Ruditapes philippinarum. Next base: position 239,657 of record NW_026855991.1, read on the forward strand.
GTTGCCCCGTACTTCACTTCAGTGTTGTTATATTTTCTGGTCCTTCGGGATCATTGATGCCAGCACTATAAAGTGTTGAGAATTGAGTACCGCTCAAGCCGGTGCTAGGGAGCGTGAGGGATGTTGCACTTATTCATTATCCCTCATGTACAGACTCAATCTAACCGAGTCTGCAATTCTTATGTTATTTTGTTGTAATTAATCCTTCCGAGGGATCACTTTGTTTCCAGAATTTTGTACTTCACAACAGCAGGTGTCAAGTGCCGTGTGGCAGCCGTAAAATGTTGCCCCGTGCTTCACTTCAGTGTTGTTATATTTTCTGGTCCTTCGGGATCATTGATGCCAGCACTATAAAGTGTTGAGAATTGAGTACCGCTCAAGCCGGTGCTAGGGGGCGTGAGGGATGTTGCACTTATTCATTATTCCCTCATGTACAGACTCAATCAAACCGAGTCTGCAATTCTTATGTTATTTTGTTGTGATTAATGCTTCCGAGGGATCACTTTGTTTCCAGAATTTTTTTTTTCTGGTCCCTTGGGATTATTGATCACATTTTAAGTGTTAAAAATTGAAAACCCCTTATTTCGGTGCTAGGGGAAGCTTGTGGGGTGTTGCACTTTTTCATCATTCCTCATGTACTGACGCAATCAAACCAAGTCTGCAGTATTAATATAATTTTGTTGTGATAAATGCTTCTGAGTGATCACATTTTGTCCAGATTTTTAGGCTATGTAAAACATTCTTGGTAAAATGGTAAATTGTTTATCATATTATATTTGATTGGTTCTGAAAAATTGATCGATGTTTGCTAATGACAAGTTTCCATGACTATAGTTTAAATTACATAGATATAGCACTATTATTTAACGTATGTCACTGGGTCAGAATCTAGGTTTACTTATGTCAAAAGCTCAGTTCTGTATCATAAAGGGTTGTTCTTGCCAATATAAAATAAATTGTAAAGGATAGATTTAAAATAAAATATACAGGATAGTTGTTTAAATCTGGAGATACTTAAAAAACAGTTGTGTTTAAACATATTCTTCCAACAAAACATTTTACACTGCGTTTAAATCTCATTTCATTTTCTAGTGGACAGTTTATTTTACATAAGGACTTACTCAGTGTATTATACACAAGAACTTACTGAGTAACAACTTTTGTCCGAAATAACGAGACCACCAAAATAATAAAGAGCACACCTTCCAGGTACCCGCAGTTTATGACTTTTAGCTATTTATTTAATGTATTTAAAAATGTCCAATATATTATATGCTCATCGAATGTGTTCAACTGGTATGTCATTTATAATTTGCATATATTTTTGAATATTAATCAAGTGTCTATAAACATGATGTCCTACCGGCTGCTTAGATATAGGTGTTACAATTGGAATTCACTTACGAAACACGACAATTCATTTAGGAACACATATATACATCTCACATTGTGCCATTTTCAAGATTGTTTATTCTGTCAAATAAATAAATATGTATCGAAAACTTAGAAAAACATAAATTATACAAGTGAATTAGGTTCATTGAACGCCGCCTTTCCTTGTTGATCTTGTTTTTCATATTTTACATTGGCCTAGTATCTTTTTCAAAGATAAGTCTTGTTTTAGGTCAATAAATATTTGATAATAGATATAAATTTAAATTTGAAATAATATCATTTAAGATTGCAATTATATAAATTATATGTCATGTAACATTTAACATTTGTCTAAGATGTATGACATTTCACACATGTATCAAGGTTTAATCGTATATTAACGTAATAAAAGGTTTAATGAAAATATAAAAATAGATGTAGTAAATACATGTATATAAGCTTTGCTAGATTGGATTTATGCCTAGTTCTTTTGTTAATAAAATAAAATAAAAACGACTGTCGGTGGTCTTACTATTTTGCTTCAAAGAAGTTTAGTTCACGTATATCAATTTCTGGTCTACGAGAGGTGCCCAACTTATTTTTGAACAAAAACAATCTTAAGGAATTCTTAGGAAATACTCATTTATTGTAGTAAATGTTCAATATGAAACCCGTGACAGATGTAGATCATTCTACAACGCTTTGGCCACGATTTTTCAAGTCTTATTTATAGTTTCTTGGTCAAGGTTGTGCCACTCGTCCTTCAGTGCCCTCTTGAGACCAACAAGCGTGTTTATTTGCCGCTTCTGCAGCCGACGTTTTAGAACACCCCAGATACCAAAGTCCATTGGTGCAGAATCAGGTGACATTGGCATCCACTCCTCGGGGGTAACAAAGTTAATTTGACGGTCTTTCAGAAATGACAACGTTCTTTTAGATGTGTGGCTAGATGCATATCGTGGTGGAATGTCATTGCTTTTGCCCCCTCATGAAAAAGTCTTGGAACATCTTTCTCCAAAAATGGCTTGAGCACTTTGTTGATATAGTACTCAGAGTTCACCTTTGTACCTTTATCGATGATCCGAATCTCCGTTCTCCCTCTAGAAGACACACCAGCCCATGCCATGAAACCGCTAGCAAAAGCATCGCGTTTAACAAACTTTAATTTCTGACCTTTTTCTAATATAACATACCTTTCTCCGCCCATAACTTCCGCCTAAGTAAAACATAGCCTGATCCGAAGTGACAAAGTTTTTCTATTAGTTGCATTTAAATTTTAGATAAAGCTTCCAAGATCTGGCCCTGCGCATTTTAATTTGAGCCATGTTTAGTTTGCCCTTCTTTCGTAATTTTGCGTATAGAATTTTGTTGATAATGTTATAGATAGTTCCCTTCGACACACCCAATCTTGAAGCCATTTCTCTTTGAGTAGGCGGGTTCACTTTGGCGATGAAATGGCCAACCTTCCAAATGACGTCAGATGTAGCCGCCGTGGCCCGTTTTGTAAATGTCCCCCTATAACATTCGGAGAAGTGACACTTCGTTGTAACCCTATTTGGTAGCGAATAGTCCTGAGGGAGCCCAAGGAAATGCTATAGCCCATAGATTTAAGCTCCTTTTGAATACTTCTGTAGCTGCGGTTAGTCTTCAAAAGCCCTTAAACTTTACCCTCAACTTTGTCGCTAATTTTAGTACGTACGAGCTAAAGTACATGTAAATGTATACATAGGTTGTAACAAAACCGATAATACACAAAAGCTACGATAAAATCGTGCATGTGTCTTACTATGCACGGATTTCTTTTGTTCAAAAATAAGTTTGGCACCTCTTGTATAATTATGTAAGTTATAAAAAACAAAAGTATATTAACTTTTGTTATCAACAGAAAAGTTTGTTTGTTTTTGTTTGTTTTGTGTAAGGGTGCTTTTTGTTGTTTTTGTTTTTTTTTATTTTGTTCTTTTTTGTCGAAAAAAGATTTATTTATAGTATTTATTCCATTCCACGATATCAAGGGACAAAAAATCCACTCTGATTTAAACCTAATATAAGTTTACTGACAAATTTATCAAATGACGTCATCATTTTACATCTCATGGGAGTAGATAAATGATACTGTCTAGCTAAAAGCCCACACAAGGCTGAAATAAATGATACAGTCTAGCTAAAGGCCCACACAAGGCTCCATAATTAGATATATTTTATAAAAGAAATGAGATATATTATTATTTAAGTTAGAATCAGTGTTATTCAACATAATGCAGTTAGATTTATTTTCAAATATACATGTATAATATTTGCAACACATATAAAATTGTTGTTGAAAGTTATAAGAAGGTATATAAATTAGAAAAACATTAGTTAGGAAAGCATGCATAAAAATAATGTTCAAAATAAGACAGTGCTATTACTTTTAAAACAATTGCAAAGAACAAAAAAGAACAATGTTTTAATATTCAAACAGTGCATAAAAAACAAATATATTTTCACGCATCACCAATTAACCTAAATAGCATTAGAAAAACTCTCATCTTTTGACAAAGCTCTTCATCCTTCGATTTGATACGTTCCTGCCCATAGAAAGGATCTCCTTAGATTAATAAAACAGTGCCAAAGTAAAAATACTGGTATAAAAAATAGAAGGAACTAAAATACAACAAACATGCTCACTTTTCATAATGTGTCGTGCTGAACGATAAGTAGGATCGAAAATAACATCTTTGATAAAATATATGCTGCAAAGAACACCGATGTTACAAAAAAATAGGGACAAAAATCAGGATACCTAAAGAACGCACAAAACGGTAGAATTGAACATGTCGCAGACTCGCTTAAATTGAGTATTTTCATGGACGGTAGTGGTAATTGCAAGCTACAGTTCACGCGCTTGTGCCTGAATGCTTGTATGTAAATCAATAAGCTTGTATGTTATGACATCTGAAAAGATGATAATTTTAAAATGTGAATTTTCAAGCAAAAGCCGTTTGTTTTCGTAATATACCGATCGTCCTTAATAAGTCTCTCTACATCAATATTCATTATAACTTTTAATTAGGAAGTGTTTCACATTGCATACCGCACACGTATATATTTGTTACGTTTGAAATGAGTCTACTTGTGTATCGAATAAGACGATGTAAAACGAGGATTATTAAGAAAACAAAATATAGAAATCTATTATTAAATCATAGCCTTTACTTGGCAAGTAACAGATGCCTGAGTCTACTTGATTGGAGTCATTCGAACCCCTTCAGCACTTAATTTTTTTAACGCATAAATATATTTATAATCGTGACTTAAGAACGAATAATATCACTGATTTCTTTCATTTGTTCTTTAAAACAAGTTTGTGACATTTAGCTTCTAATGTTACAAGCCATTGCTTCTGGATATGTTGAATTGCGCTTCAAGAACAGCAGGTCTGGGGGCCTGGGCGTTACCTTGCCTTTACCACTACTCTTTATAAAAAGAATAAATCAACGAGCCTGCAACATTTTTAGTTTTGTCGTTTGGGGCGTTTTATTTCAACTTTTCAGTTTTTAGCCTTTAGACACGAGACTACGTGATGCATGAATGCAATAAGCATAATACTTTAATCACTTATTCGATTTCATCTGTTTTATTAAATTTGTCTCGTCATTTATTTTCAGATATATCCATATAAGTTGTCTTCTAAATGCTAATATCCTGAATTTCAAACTATATTATCATTCAATAGCATAACTAATACGATTTCCTATAGTAATTGGAGTATGCACAACTGCAAATGAGCTAATCACTCTTCGTGAAATTCCTGTTCATTTTTATGCAATTTATGACGGTATTATTAGTATTATTCAAGCAGTAGCCCAATACTGAGCGATGTCTTTGCTCAATTGCAAGGAAACAACGGACTGCCCCAGAGCGCGTTTGAACCCAAGCAGCTGCAATCCTTGCTGGTGTGATGCAGACAAACATTGTTTTTTGTTTTTTTTTAATTTACATTATAAATGGCAATATAAATACTCTGTGTTGGAGGTAAATGAAGCAAACCTGCGTTTGTATTCAATGTTGGGAAAATATTAACTTTTTCTAACATTTCATTGTATGGGCTCGGCAAAGTAAAATAAATGTTTGAGATGCGGTATGATATTTCAATTTTAAAGACAAGCAACATCTTCCAAAATTAAATTTGAGGTGTTTATAAAGAAACACTTAAAGATGACAAATGTCGTAATTAACATGTTCAGGATCGCAATTTTTTTCAATGATTTATTTCGCTATTTTACATAAAACACGAAATACATTCAGAATCATGTTCGCTTTAGTGATTAGGATGTGTTACGGTATAGAAAGGCTGACTAAAGAAATTATCTTTAAACTAAATTTTGAATGCCATGCACTAGATACTCGTTATATTCGTGAATACAAAACGCCTTATAAGTTTTAATTCATTGACCTTACGTTCGTTTATAAAACTAAACTTGTTAATTCTCATGAAAGGAAAGTTGATGATTCCTCTGTTATTTTGTCTGACATTTTCTCGTGCTAGACTCGGTCAAAAATATTTAGTTGGACTTCCATTTCTTTGGTTTGACATACAAGTCAAGTAAAAAACTTTAGAATTGAAACTGTTATTTTACATATTAAAATAAAGTAATATGGTAAGTTATCCTTTTCACTTGATCAACAACATTCTTGTCTTGCACTAGCTATATATTGGTGATTTGTTACAAATGTAAGTTATCCTTTTCACTTGATCAACAACATTCTTGTCTTGCACTAGCTATATATTGGTGATTTGTTACAAATGTAAGTTATCCTTTTCACTTGATCAACAGCAATCTTGTTTTGCAATAGCTATATATTGATGATTTGTTAAAATCTTGTCAATCGTATCATAAGAGATGAAAGGTGATTAATAAAATACATGTTTTATTCAAGACACCTGATCATACCATGCGAAGAACTTTTAAAGATAAAATCACAGAAACCGGCAAGTGTCTGAAACGCATATTTATTTTCTCGATATTATATGATAAGACCCTGTTCATTTTATTTATGACCTTTGTATTAAGTACACGACTTTAAAAGAGTTTAAATAAACTCTTGCTGACAGACAGTGAATACGAAATTGCATTAACACGTTCTTTGTATGACATGACCGAGATTAAATGTCACTCTTGTTTTCCAGCGTCTTATACTTTGTGTTTGATTAGGAATTAAATCACTCATTTTAAGACATTTTTTGATCGACATGGCAGTCTTAATCAATGGATTGAGAAGCAAGTGATTGCAAATTTGTGACACCAATTCAACGACAACTTGCAATTATTTCTCTCTTATTTAAAATGACGTGTTCTTAAGATTTTTAAAAGTAACTTAACATGTCAATCATATAAAATAGCTTTTCGAATTTATATAAATGTAATGTATACGAAATATAACAGTTCTGTATACTACCTCGAAAATGGATAACTATATTACAATTACTTATTTAACAATGATTAATATGCTGAATTGACATTAAATCGACGTATAATTAATGTAACTCATATTTATCTCTGTGACGTCACTAGTGTTCTCGGCTCGTGCATGCAATGCATTTTGAGAGAAGGCAAACGACACTACAAATATATGGCGCCGGAATGAAAATTTCTATCCGCCAGTACAATAATTTTACAGAAAAAGATCTCGTGTCTTCGCCTATTAAAATATGGTTATTTCGCTTAAAATATAACTTTGTCTTCGTGTCGGTGCCCTCAAAAATCGGAGGTGAACACACAATTATTGAGAATATTATCGAGTCTTCGTGTCTTCGTTACCGACTTTTGAGGGGCGAAAACTCGAATACACGAAATTGCAGAAAACAGTCACCATATATATGACTATGTATATCTGTTTCAAGTGTGTGCTCCACAAATTAATATGTATGTTGAGTATTGTTTCAGAGAATGACACTTTGTTTGTTTGCCATTTAATTTTATTAAAATTGCTTCATTACTCAGTTAAACTTGTTATGTAGTAGAAAATCAATACATTTTTATCATAATAATTACAGAATGGAATTTAACGCTACGGATTTCAAATATGCAGACATTCACTATGCAAAGTATGTAATAGACAAGTTACTTCGAGTTGTTCAAATTTAATGTGTCCTGAAGATTTTCAATTTGAGGGATTCAAAATATTTAAATATTATGAATATCTATAAATTAAACGATAAAGTGTGATTTATGATATCGTGAACGATTTATATGGAGAATATTGTATATTGAAATGCATCCGTATGGTTTGGTTCAAAACATTTAAACATGAGATTGTTTCGAAAATGTTTGGCGCTAAATTGTATTTGCTTTACAAAACTAACTTTATATTTTCCAATTTTAAAGTTGTTGTCAATTATGCTTATGAGAACAATAACAGTTCTAACTACCTTAGAAATAATTGCCTTTATTTATGAATATGTGATCCCTAAGGAGGACTGTTTAGACTTTGCACTGCACTATTTATTTTTTTAAGAAGTCTAGACATGATGCAAATAGAAATCTACACGCTGATACATTATACAGATCAAATTAGTTCTATTAGCGCCATCGCTTAGCGATCATTACTATATAGAAGAGAAGTAACATTTTTTACAATTGGTTTCTCTACAGCATACAATATCCATTTCGTAAGGGTCATATTCATGCCAAACATGATCCAGTAGAAGGAGTTTATTTTGCACGAAAGACAAGTTCTTGTCATGTGTAGATATACAATATAGAGCATGTTCATGGTTTGGAAGTTCCATATTCAAATCATCGCTCACCCAGCTCATCATGGTAAAAAGCTCTCCCTGGTTTTATTTAATTTTCTTTACGCTAATGGTTAGATCTTGGAAGCCTTCAACTACATTGATCGAGTTTTGACAAAAATACAACTTAATTGAATTCGAAGACAATTACATAATTATGTGTTTAAATCGACCTTAAGCTCTCTTTCGGAAATGCCGTTCGCTTGATTTACAGTACAGCACAGTCTAGAAACAGAGTTTAAGATTTCCGGCCTGTTATGATAATATTTTGATTGATTGTAAAAGAAATGATAATTAATTAAGAGAATACAAGGAACAAGTAAGTATCAGGGGAAATCACAAATCTTCTGTGAAACGTATGGGAACATGATATAGTATTTACTTTTTCGTGGTCCAAAGTATTAGGACAAATAATTATATTCATTAAGGGATGATGTGGTCTCTCTGGTAAACTGTGTGGCATGTTCTCAATTACCGTAAATATAGAGCGAAATATATTTCAAAAAGAACAAATGCAATTGTTTCGAAACGTAGTTTTATTTTATTCATGCAGTTTTCATCATGTTTAACTGATTTCCAACGTGTAACATCATGCGCTATCCTTCATGATACCACCAAATCATGATGTCACGATGTTCATATTGAAAAAAAAATATTCTGAAATATTTTGTAAATTTTGTTTCATTTTTCACATGAAATGCACATATTATTTGTGTATGCTTCACTTTGTCAATCACCGTTTACTAACGACCAAGCGAAAACTTAGAAATAACGTAAATTATACAAGTAAATTAGGTTTACTTTGGCCTAGTATCTTTTTCAAAGATACGTCTTGTTTAAGATCAATACAATTTAATATTTTATCATAAATATAAAGGTTTTGAAATAATTTAAGATTGCAATTATTTAGATAATATGTCATTAACATTTTGCATTTGTGTAAGATGACCCACATTTCATACATGTATCAAGGTTTAATCGCATATTAATGTAATGAAAGGTTTAATAAAAATATAAGAATTGATTTAGTAAATAGATGTATATAAGCTTTGCTAGATTGGAGTTATGCCTAGTTCATTTGTTAATAAAATAAAAACGATTGTCGGTAGTCTTACTATTTTGCTTCTCATGTATATCAATTTCTGATCTATGATTATGTAAGTTATAAAAGAACAAAAGTATATTAACAATAGTTATCAATAGAACAGTGTATTTGTTTGTTTGTTTTTTGTTGTTGTTTTTTGTTTTGTTTCGTTTGTTGTTTTTTTTTTTTGTTTTTTTTTTTGGGGGGGGGGTAGTTTTCTTGGGGGGGGGGGCTTGTTTTTCTTTTTGTTGTTGTTCTTTGTTTTTTGTAGCAAATATATTTACTTAATTTTATAATATTTATTCTACGATATCAAGGGACAAAATCAACTGTGATATAAACATAATATAACTGACGGAAAAAGCAAATGACATCAACATTTTATTGGCGTCCGCGCCGAAGCGCGGCGCCTTTTATGGAATGAAATCAGATTTTGTGAAGGGCGATTGCAACTTCTCGAGCCTTTTATAGTTGTTCATAATAAAAGCCGATCATTCCGATCGGTATGAGGGTGCTTGATTATTAATAAGTCGCGATATGTACAATGAATAGCGAACTTGAGAATTTCGCAATGCAAACATTTTCAAATTAATTAACCTTTTCCGTCAATAAATCGCGCTCTTCGAGGTATTTTTATTATTTATCATTTTGTAGTACACAGTGGGTTATTATGGTATGTTATTCCGAAAGCTGTAAATAGAATGTTGAGTTGATGACCTAAATATTCCGAAAATCTATTTATAGAGGGATGTACTCCTGTCGGTAATTCCCGGTCTCTCCTGGGCTTTTTTGACGACCGGCGAATAGTACCATACGTTTATTGTCCGGTCTCTTACGGTTTTGGAGTAGATGTTTGATATCGTTACAGAACAGAACAAATATTTTACAGATAAATAAGCTTTTTTTCAAAATGAATGTTTGTCACTTAGTTTGGTTACAATAATTAATAAAAATAGATCAACTCTCAAATTTATTGATTATTATTATACATATACATACAATTCGAAAAAAACCAACAACACAAATCGCATGTTTAATTTTATCTATATGAGATAAAAACAATAAATATGTACAATAATTGAGAAAAAATGTACATTTTTATGGCATTAATATGACACTATCAACTTTGAAACATTTTATTTAATTTGTTATTCGTGTTTAGTAAAGATGCCGAGGAATTATTCAAAGTTACAAATCAGATTTTATGAATTATTCAATTGATTGATAATTTAAAAAATGGTAAAGAAAAATACAAATGTACATGTATATGGTTTAAGAATAAACAATATTATATATTGAAAGTTTAACCATAATTTACTGACTTTTTCCAGTTAAGTTTTGACTTATAATCGTCGGTCATTATGACAATTGAATTCTTAAAATAGTAGTAAACGTAAAAACTCAGTATTAAAGTAGTGCATAAAACACAAAAAAGAAAAGAAAACAATATTCATAAAATCTGTATTTTTTATTAAAAAAGATATTACAATTAGTGTATAATAAACATTTATGCTCAACATGGTAATATAACAAGTGTCATATTATTACTAAGTGTGAACAGATACCTTAAGAGGGGGTCTTCGCTAATAGCGATAACATGATAAGGGACAATTACACAAGTGTGGTGTTGATCATGCGTTACTCATATGGATTATAAATGATTGTATATATGTATAACCGTTGCTATTAATAACCACGATCATAAAGAAATAACAAGTAATATTCTAATTTGTAGCATGCCAATCAAAGTTATAAATAATGAACAATGTCTTTCGTTCGTTCATTCATAAGTGATATACAATTCTGGTAAAAACCAATGAACCATTGAACAGTTTATAAGAATATCTTGTCATCATATATCTACTAGTTCATCTGCACCTGCTGCATTTCTTCCTTGGACACCCTTTGATGCTTTGCATCAATGCTTTTCTTGTATCTCTTTGGAAGAGATAAATGATACAGTCTAGGTAACAGCCCACACACAGGGTATTACAATCAAGGCTCCATAATTAGATATATTTTATAAAAGAAATGTGATTTGTTATTATTTAAGTTAGAATATGTGTTATTACTTTTTAAATAACAATTGCAAAGGACAAAAGAAGAACAATTTTTTTAATATTCAAACATTACCAAAAAAACATATATCTTTATACATCAATATAAATCCGAATACAATTAGAAAAACTCTCATCTTTTGACAAAGCTCTGCATTCTTCGATTTGACACGTTTCTGCCACTCCATGAAAAGCGGCGTATGATCCCAAGTAAAAGGAATGCGTGTGCCCCAAAAGATAACAAAAGGGGCGGAGCTTAACAAATTGGTAACAGGCAAGAGGTCAAAAGGCATTTTAAAAAAGCAGGATCTCCTTAGGTTGATAAAATAGTGTCAAAGTATAAATACTGCTACCGCTCAACCAGAAAAAATAGTAGAAAACAAAAAAACAACAAACATGCTCTGATCATAATGTGTCATACTAAAAGGATCGAAAATATAACATCTTTGATAAATATACAATACAAAGAACACTGATGAGATAATAAAATAGAGAAAAAAATTCAGGATCCCTATAGAACGCACCAAACGGTTGAATTAAACGCTTTAGGCTCGGTTTGATAGTCTTTACATAGACGGTAGAGTTAATTGCAAGCTACAGTTCACCCAAGAAAGCACCAGCTAAAGCAGAAAACTTGAAAATGGCAAACTTTTAAATTTACGAACTTCCACAAATGAGTTCATATGGCAATAATATTGGAACGTTTTATGTGACACGTTCGTGCCTTTCTAAGATAAGCGGTGTCTGTGCCTCGAGTAAAATAAGGCCTGAATTATAAGTCATTTAACTCGAAAATGGCGAAATTTTAAAATTAGAATTTTCCGCAAATGAATTCATATGGCAATAATATTGTATCGTTTAATGTAACACGTTCGTGCCTTTCCATGTTAAGCAGTATTGGTGCCTGAAGTAAAATAATGCTTGTGTTTTAAGTCATTAAGCTTGCATTATTCAGCCTTTAGACAAGTCAAGACTACGTGATGCTTGCATGCAATTAGCACAAAAATTAAATCACTTATCCGATTTTATTTGTTTTATTGAATTTGTCTCGTTATTTATTTCAGATATATCCATATTAGTTGTCTTCTAAAAAGTATTTCAAACTATATTATCGTTAAGTAGCATAACTTATACGATCTCCTAAAGTAATTGGAGTGTACGCAAATGCAAATGAACACCATTTTTGGCTAATCGCTCTTCATGAAATCCCTGTTCATTTATATGCATTTATGACGTTATTACAACTTTTTTCAAAACAAAAATAAAATGGTAATATTTCTGATGCAAAAATGGGCCTTTAATGCTCAGAATGATTATGTCACGAATCAAAATGATTAAACAAATATATAATTAGCAATTAGTAATTTGTATGAATAATGCAATATGCACAAGACGGAACTAAATAGACTAAAATGATTTTATTTCAGTGAATCTAATGGGAAAGTAATAGATGTATTTTTAATCTATGAATTGCATTTGGCATAAAAGTATTAAGACATCAGTTGATAAAAAATAGCACATTGATCAGACAATGTCTGGAAGTGAGAGATTTTGTTTCCTAATCAGAGACTAACACCACAAATTTGGAAAGAAGTGTGACAACTAATTTAGATCACGTAACACAAGAAACTTATAATCGCAAGTCCAAATTCAATGTTAGTTTGCAAGAGATCTTTAAGTATTATGCTAATGAAATGTGAACAAAGTTGAGTACCAAATGACAAAAGGAAAGAAAGCAAATTTACTGCAATTTTTGGGAAGTATTTTTAATAAGCGAATGACTGTCGTCTACTTACAAAGAAAACCTGATATATAATATCAAAGCTTAAACTAAATGCAAAATGAATTCCCGAAGAAAACGTAATACAACATGTACAAGTACCTTATTTTATAGTCGTTGGAGTTGCTTGACTTTATTCAATCAATTCCAAGGCCTGTATTAAGCCTAAAGTTCGTTTAGTATATCGCCAGTAGGAAGTCCTCGTGCTGAAGCAGTAAGGACTTCCCTGTATCTTCGTCAAAAAGGGTTTCCCTTCGGTGTGCAGGTGGAGTGTCAACAAACATTTAAACAAACTAAACGAACTTATATTTGATACGAGTATAAGTATCATTCAATAAACTATATTCTATGAAATATCGAAACACGTGTTTCTCCCTAAACTTATTTATTTCCAGACGTTGGCATAAATTTGTCTTTTAAGTTAAAAGTCAAATATTCAAAAATCATTGAGTTTATTGATTTTTATTGATCATTCAATTCCATTTTCATTGTTCTCTCGTAAAAATAAATGCAACAATAAAAGCATTAGAAAATAAGTTTTGAACAATGCCATTGTTTAAAACATTGTGTACTTCAGTATAAAATATATGTACATATGTGACAAATACACTTAGACTAAAAGAACTAATGTCATCTATTGTCATTATTTCTTGTCAGAATTTGTCATTTATATTTCACCTAAAATAAATTCTAAAAAAGCGCAAGAACATTTTTACATGAATCAAATTACAAATGATTTATCTGGCTATGTGCCTTTTTATAATATGAGAAATTTTGTTTTCCTGACCGTTACAAATTAGATAATATATCTGTATGTCACGAGTTCTAACAATTTCATAATATTTGACAGGTTGAAATTATTAACCTAAGATAAAAACGAGATGGAAGCGCTGGAAATGTTGGGAAAATGTTGAGGAGGGATTCAAGAACAAATTATTTTCAAAATAATTAAATGATTGTTTGTTTCTTTTATTTGCATGCATTATGCACATTATAAATGTTAAACGCTCATGTCAGATCAGAAATGTTTATTTATGTTGAAAACGATAATGAACAAAAAGATAGGCATGAGGAAAGTAGAGGAAACTACTTACTGTTGAAACGTCACTAGTCAACATGACAAAAGTAAGCTTAAGTTGCAGATTTTGATGGCGCATACAAATTTGTTATTAAAAAAGAGACAGTCTTGTATAAGACGATCGTAAACAGATTAACATTTTAAAGTATTATATATTTGTTTTTAATTGAAATGACTATATATTTTTAAAGTATTTATTATTTTTTTTATTTATACGTGACGGCTGCCAGAGGAATAATGTATGATGCAAGTGAATAGAATAAGATAATAATAGATAACACCAAATAATGTATTTGCAACTGATACACCAAATAGTTTTTGCATTGACTTCAGAATTTGAACCATATATGGACACATTTGTTTTGTTTTATGTGTCAAACAGATTATATAATATCAGGAAATTTAAACTTACAAATGAACTGAAATGATAAAAAATATGAAGTAAATGCTACTTCAATTAAAATTATTTAACGATTGGTTAGGGATAACAAACTTTTATATTAGGACAAAATTTTATTTCAAATAGTTTAGATGAATACTTGGTGACAAATGCATATGGAATAAATTATGTATTAATGAAAATTGAATATTTTTGAAACGACTTACGTTATAATTGTCAAAAGTAAAAATGAGTATGGGTTTTGACATATATTTCTAATAAGACCCGGCAAATGTATCATTTCATATCATCAAAAAGCAAAGCAAATGAATCAAATGATTTTATCTTAAAAGTTCTGTAAAAATTATGTAGGTCAAATAATAAACCACGGTTACATTTATTTTTTCTATAAAGGAATCGATAAAATGAATTCACTACGATCAAATCACTTTCAGTTTATAGCTTTTCCAGTTTGATTAAATTGAAACTTTTGCTGATTGAAATCCAGTCTGGCATTTGTGACAATCGTTTATTATCAATTACGTCATTTTAATAGAAATATATGCTTGGCGTACAGAAGTCATGACGCTATAAACATTAATTCATTTAAGAGCTTAAAACATATTTGTTTGTTTTGCATGTAAGATTGAAATATAATTTCTCTGAGTGAACACCAGATGTAATATTTTCACGAGTGGCGTAGCCACGAGTGAAAATAAAATAGCTGGTGTTCACGAATGAAATATATTTCAATCTTATATGTAAAACAAATAAATTTTCTTTGTATTTCATGCTTTTTAAGTGAGTTTAAGTATTTTTTTAATGCTTTTGCCGCATAACGTCGCGCATTCTCCTTTGTGACGTCATCACATCATGACGTTACATAATCAATTTTGAAATATAGTTCTATTAAATTTCTCTATTTTTTTACATTTTAACATGATGTATGGTGACATCGACTTGCTTTTTCTAAACTTAAGAAGCAAAATTTACGTATGACTGCATCTATTTTTCCCTGTTATTCCATTTAGTTATGATTTTCTTTTCATCCGCATTCAGATATAGTCCGGCTACAGTGAAAATTATATTTTATAAATTTCACTAATCAGAATATAATCATCTGATATATTGCAATAAAACACTGGAAAGCATGAAATAAATAAATATAAAGATTTGCTTACTCGGTTTTAATAAATTCGTAGCAGGGTTCTGAAGGTCGCTGACTTCAAGTCTGCGATGATTTTCAGTTTCAAGTCAAGCAAAAGTCAAGCAGTATTTGCTTATGTATGATTTACGTTCTGTTTTGGGTGGGGGGAAATAATGGATAATATATTTTCAAGGATTCTTTTCTTCTCCCATTCAATATAGTGGTTAGGTATTTGCATGGTCAAGAAAACTTTCACTTAGGAAAATAATGCAGTGACACCTTGCTAGTCATATAAAATATATGCAAAACCGTAGTTTTGTAACTCATGAAGCTAATTAAGGGCAAGCACAATAGATTCCTTTACAAAATTTTGTCAATCTAGAAAAATTTGTTTGTCGTCTATACAATTATTACTGAATAGATCTGAGCTCATCAAAGACAAGCGATTTTTTTACTATACAGGATCATTTTACTCAAATAACTGTAATGAACTTTTCCTTTGTAGTTCAGCGGATGTTTAAAAATTCAAAGTTTTACCAGTTCTTGTTAGCTCACCTGAGCATGCTCAGGGTGAGCTTTTAGGATCGATGATTGTCCGTCGTCCGTCCGTTCACATTTAGTTGTTAACACTCTAGCGGTCGCATTTTTGCCTCAATCATCATCAAACTTGGTCAGGATGCTTATCTAGTTGATAGCTCGGATGAGTTCGAACATTGGTCATCTCGGATGAGAAACTAGGTCACAAGAGCTAAAAATAGAAAAACCTTGTTAACACTCTAGAGGTCACATTTTCCCCTCAATCATCATCAAACTTGGTCAGGATGTTTGTCTAGGTGATAGCTCGGATGAGTTCGAACATGGGTCATCTCGGATGAAAAAGTAGGTCACCGGAGCTAAAAATAGAAAAACCTTGTTAACACTCTAGCGGTCACATTTTTGCATCAATCATCATCAAACTTGGTCAGAATGCTTATCTAGTTGATAGCTCGGATGAGTTCGAACATGGGTCGTCTCGGATGAAAAAGTAGGTCACCGGAGCTAAAAATAGAAAAACCTTGTTAACACTCTAGCGGTCACATTTTTGCATCAATCATCATCAAACTTAATCAAAATGCTTGTCTAGGTAATAGCTCGGATGAGTTTGAACATGGGTCATATCGGATGAAAAAGTAGGTCACTGGAGCTAAAAATAGAAAAATCTTGTTAACACTCTAGTGGTCACAATTTTGACTCAATTGTCATCAAACTTGGTCAGGAAACTTGTCTAGGTCATTGCTGGGAATAAATCGAACATGGGACATCTCGGATGAAAAACTTGGTCACAGGAGCTAAAAAAAGAAAAATCTTGTTAACACTCTAGTGGCTACTGTTGTGATCCAAATATTCTGTTAATTGGTCTGAAAGTTTGTTTTGATGATTTCTAAGTTAAGATCGAACATGGGTCATCTTGGATGAAAAACTAGGTCTCACCGCCCAAATATGGAAAAACCTTGTTAACATTCTAGTGGTCACATTTTTGATTCAATTATCATCAAACTTGGTCAGGATGCTTGTCTAGGTAATTGCTTGGATGAGTTCGAAATTGCATGTGAAACTAGGTCACCGGAGCTAAAAATAGAAAAATCTTGTTAACACTCTAGTTGCTACTGCTTTGATCCAAGTATCCTGGAAATTGGTCTGAAAGTATGTTTTGATGATTTCTAGGTCAAGTTTGAATATGTGTCACCTGGGTAAAAAACTAGGTCGCACTGCTCAAATATGGATAATCCTTGTTAACACTGTAGTGGTCACATTTTTGACTCATCTGTCATGAGACTTGGTCAGAATGCTTGTCTAGGTAATTGTTTGGATGAGTTTGATAAGTCAGGTGAGCGATCTAGGGCCATCATGGCCCTCTTGTTAAATATTGACTTCTACTTAAGCCGGTGTTAGAGGTCGTGGATAGTAATTACACTATCTATTACCTCAATAAACAGACCAATTAAACCGGACCTGCAACATTTTCAATGTTTGGCTTTTTTTAGGAATTCTCTTTTCTTCTATTTTATACACAAAAACAGCAACTTATTTTCAAAACAATTGCAAGAACATTATTCTGCCAGACATTGAAATTACGTACATAGATCGTCATAAAATTGCACAATCATCCACATCCGTATTGTATTAGTTGTCCAACATATGTTATAAAATCAACCGATGCCATTTAATCAAAAAGCAAAATGTAATTGTGTTTGTAAATACATAAAATAAATAGCTAATATAATAATATTAAGTATGACGTCGTCAGCGGAACGAGAATATATCATTATTCGTCTGGTGAATTTATTTATGTATTACAAAAATGAATGGCATATTTATCCTTGGAGAACAAAATGTAACGTTGTTGAGGGTTGAAACTGTGTAGTCTACAATAAACATGAATAGCCTTAAAAACATTAATATTTGTAACTGTTTGTTAAAAGCATTTGCCATAAAAGATTTTTGCTATAATTTTAATATTCTGCTTTACAGCAATTTATGGCAAAAAGCTCTATCCGAAGGAAAATTTATCTGAGGTTTCCGCATGACACGATCCTTTTTCTTTGAAAGGCGGTTTGTTCCTTCTTCACATAATATTATAAAAAAGACGAAATACATACTTAAAATATTTTTAAAACTAACTATGCATTTTAATATGAAAATATAATATGAAAAGCATTGCTAAAGCATATTTATCTTGCTAGTACTTTTTCTTTATACAAAGGAAAGTAATTTCAATTATAAGTGTATCAGCGAAGAGGATTAGAGTTCTTTAGGAATAAGCGCGTTTGATAGCTTTATAATATCTCATTCAAATTTAATAGTGGTGGCAAGTATTATAATAGTTTCCCAAGATGAATCATTGTAATTGTTTAATGATACATCATTGGAAATCATTAAGCGTACAAAAGATTCAACCTTCTTAGAATATTATCAAAGCATAACATTTTATGTAAATTAATATAATATATTAAACTAATTTTTCTACATTTATATAAGATACCATTATAATAATAAATGATACATGAGTACCTCAGCAGAAAATGATGAAATATCGAATCATTGAGTAAGCATTAATTATAGTTCTAATACTACCATTCATTTAAATATTGGCAGTAGTCTCAAGTAAATCATTTAATTTGATTTTGAATTATTCGACTGCGTGTCTCCATCAAACATAACAATTCTCAATTTATACTCCGTTAATATGCATAAGTTAGACAGAAATATGACTGCTCACTCTATTTAATGGCTAGTTATTAGCAATGTACTAGTTATCATTCTTTGTATTTATGCAAATGATTTTTGAATGCATTTCCTGTCATAAATTTGGCAGTACGATATCTTCACTTTGAATGGTATTCATTAAATTTAACTTTTTTTCTGTTTTTAAGTGTTCTATTTATTTACTTATTTATTTATTTATTTAGTTATTTATTCATTTATTTATTTATTTTGAAAACATTATGAACGATTTTTTTAAATACTATTTTACAGATTGGTATACTTATATATCATCTAATTTTGTAATAATTTAGCGGATCATTACATAAGAAAGCTATACGCATAACGACATAAAAATGACATATCCATATTGTTTCAGTAAGATGCATCGAGACTTAATGTAAACCGTAAATATGTATAAGACTTTATTGATTTTGTTTCCCCCATTTTCCTTATAGCAATTTACCTTATTATTTACATGTGTGTGAATTAATTCTAAAATAAAAAAAAAATATTATATAATATTAAATATTAAATATATAAAATATTATATTTTCTTAATATTTTTTTTAAATGTAATAATTGTTATATATCTATCTATTTTACTTAAACAACTTCATATTCAATATTTAATGTCTTTCCAGACATCAAAATAACACAATATTTCAAAATGTTGCGGCATATTTTTTTTTATCTTTTTATTTACACTGAATATTATAATTTAAAAAAGATAGAAAATAATACAAGCATATATGTATTTAGTTTCTTTTAATCAATATACAATACAATTCATCTCTCTTTTCTCCCCCTGATAGAAAAGCACATTATGTGCTTAACATTTATAAGCACTCAATATTGTAAAAAAATGATACATATAGAAACATGAAAAATATAGTTGAACAATTCAAATTAAATTAAGACTTATGCGTCATACTTATAGGTTTGACACATCACAGCTTCAACCATTCTATGAGCTATATTGCTGTCAACTTCATTGAGTAGACCAGATCTCACAAGAGAATCTAGAGCCTGTAAACGATTATTAAATGGTCTTATAGTCATCTGATTACTATAAATGAAATCTCCATATCTATCAGGCGGCTTCTTGAGTCTATTACCTCTTCTAGGCTGTGGAATTGGTCTATCTTGGATATCAACATGTTCTGTGCTTACTTCCCCTGATTCTTGTGATTGAGCTGTATCTTCTATTGATTGTTGACCCTCACAACCTGTAATCTGTGGTAACTCCATATGTGGTTTTACCTGTAATTGAATTTGTTCTGCTTTCTCGCCTATAGTATTAGATGTCTCTAACTCTGAAAGACAATCTGTAGAAACATTTACTTGAGTATGGTCACCATTGTTCTTTGGTTGAGTCAATTCAGATTGACTTTCTGCCGATATATTGTCTTGAGTATGGTCAACAGTGTTTTGAGGAGGAACCAAATTAAATTGACTACCTGTCGTAATATTGATATGAATATGATCATCAGCATTCTGATATGGACCCAAATGAGATTGACTACCTGTCAAAGTATTTACATGAGTATGGTCATCTGTGCTTTGGGGAGGTAGCGCATGACCATCATGAATATTTACATGAGTTTGGTCATCGTTGTTCTGAGAGTGAACATCAGAACAAACATCTATATCTACCTCTAATACCTCTTCATCTCTTTCATCTTCTAAATGTTCCGATTCCAATTGTGTGTTGTTAATTATTTCATCATTCTTATCATCCTTGTTTGGATTATGGGCGTCCCCATACTGGCTTGTATCAATTACATAACCAAATCCAAATTCACTTTCTGATTCATATTCATCATTTGTGACGTCACATTTGTCTTCAACAACTTTTGTTTCCTTTATTGGACTTTGTTTACTATCAGCAACAAATTGTTCTCTTCCATGTATATTTTCCTCATTGTCCTCAAAATTTTCAAGGAGCAACAGATGATTCCTATGTAATACCCTCTCTTTATTAGTCTCCTCAGATTGAACTTTAAATACAGGTATATCTAACCTTGGTTGGTCTATTACTAAATAGACATCCCTTTCAAATTGATCCGCTATTTTATGTTTACCCTCAAATGCAAGTGTCCTGACCAAAACTCTATCACCAACTGATATTTTTACAGCTTTAGCCTTCTTGTCATATTGTTCTTTCTGTTTTGTTTTTGCCCTGTCTACATGAGTTTTAATTATTTCTTGTGTTTTCCTCATTCTTTCCTGTAAATCTTTTATGTAGTCATTTTTACTTTTGTTAACAATATCAAATTCTTTTGACTTCTCAAAAATCAAATCTACTGGAAGCTTCGGCTTTCTCCCAAACATCAACTCAAATGGTGATATCCTTGTAGTTTCATGCGGTATACTATTATAAGCAAATACCAAAGGATTGACATAATTTTTCCAATTTGTTTTCTGGTCATGTTCCAGTGTTCCTAACATATCTAATAATGTTCTATTGAATCTTTCTGGACCGGAATTTCCCTGGGGATGATAGGGGGTCGTGCGACTTTTGTTTATATTCATTAAAGTACAAAGTTCTTTGATAAGCTCGCTTTCGAAGTTAGCCCCTTGATCAGAGTGCAATCTTGCTGGGATTCCGTAGTGTAAAATGAAGTTATTATACAAAGCATCAGCCGTTGTTTTAGCAGTTTGATTGCGTGTTGGAACAGCAATAGCATATTTTGTATAATGATCAGTAATTACTAAAATGTTCCCAACATTTCCCTTTGATGGCCTTAAAGAAAGAAAGTCTACACAAAGTTCTAATGGATAAGTTGTATTAAAATTCATAAGGGGAGCTCTATGAGATTTACGCCTTATGCATCCATCGCATCGGTTTATCCATTGATCCGCTTCAGAAAACATACCAGGCCAGTAATATCTTTCCCTTAATAATCTCATAGTCCTTTCTTTACCTGGGTGACCTATGTCATTATGCAATCCTTTTAAGATATCTTTCCTATAACATTTTGGTATAACAAGTTGTTCAATGTTTGCACTTTGATCCTTAACCTGTCTAAATAGAATACCCCTTTTCATGATAAAATTTCTAAATTGTCTACGCATTGTTACATCGTCTTTATTCCAAATATTATATGGCATCTTACTGTCTATAACTGCTCTTCTCCATTTATCAATCAAAGGATCTTGTCTTTGCATCATTCTGATTTCTCTCATTTCTTTTTGGGCAAGTTCTTGACCATCTCCAATTACTTCTATAATATTCATGTTGAAAGAGGGTAGAGTTTCAATATAGGCTGGATGATCATTACCAGAACAGATTGCTTTAATGACCTTATCTTGAATTTCAACTCTTTCTGGACATTCTTCTTCTTGTTTGTTGTGAGGATATCTACTTAAGCCATCAGCATCCATATTTTTTCTTCCTGCCCTGTATGTAATGTCAAAAGAATATTCACCAAGTGCGGACGCCCATCTTTGTCCCGTAGCATCTAACTTGGAACTAGTTAAAACATAAGTTAAGGGATTATTATCTGTAAAAACAGAAAAATGATTCAAGTGCAAATAGTCAGAAAACTTTTCAGTAACGGCCCACTTCAACGTTGGGCGCCAATGTAAACTTTGACCTTGTTTTATATGTGACAAAGAAAACCAAGGTTGTGTAGGTTCAACTCCATTTAATAAAACTTTACATACATCAGTAGTAATGTAATTCAAAAGGCAAACTAAAATCCGGGTAAGCAAGGATATGAGGGGAAGATAATATCTGTTTAAGTTGATCAAATACCTTTTGTTCAGCTTCGGTCCAGTGCCATTCAATCTTTGGTTTCTTGTTTTCCTTCTTAATTAAAGTTGGTGGAGGTAAAATAGACAGTGGTCGAACAATATTGCTGAAATTCTTAACATATTTTCTATAGTAGCCAGCAAAAGCTAAAAAAGAACGCAATTCATCATGATTTTTAGGAGTTGGCCATTTCTGAATCTTGTCTATTTTATCAGGGTCTGTCTGTATTCCTTTGGCACTGACTACATGGCCCAGAAATTTAACATTTTCTTTGAAGAAATAACATTTTGCAGGAGCCAATTTTAAATTACATTCCTTAAGCTTTGCTAAGATAATATCCAGTCTTTCCAAGTGTTCTTCAAATGTCTTTGAAAATATTATCAAATCATCTAAATAAATGACACAAATTTTATAATTAAGATCACCCAAACATTCCTCCATTAGCCGTTGGTATGTAGCCGGAGCATTGGTAAGGCCGAAAGGCATCCGATTATACTCATAAAACCCTATAGATCCTACAGTAAAACCTGTCCGTTCTTTGTGCGTTTCCTCCACTTCTACCTGATGATATCCGGACTTCATATCAACTGTGCTGAAATATTTAGCTCCATGCATACAATCAAAAATTTCTTCCATCCTTGGCAGTGCATATGAATCTTTCACGGTCCTATCATTTAACATGCGATAATCCACGCAAAGTCTTAAAGTGCCATTCTTTTTCCTCACTAAAACAACATTTGAAGTCCATGGAGATTTGGATGGTCGAATAATACCACCAGCAAGCAATTGTTCTATATGTTGACGTACTTCCTGTAACATTGATGGGGTATACGACGGTGACGTTTTTTAAAGGGAGTGGTGTCTAACAAATCTATTCTGTGTTTGATGAGATTACAAAGGCCAATGTCATTGTCATTAGTTGAAAAGATACCTTCACGTTTTCTAAGTAAACTCTTGAGCATTTTAAACTGTTGATTATCCAGTATTTTGTTTTCATCTATATTCAAATAACTAAAGATGTTCTCAGATTTGTTGTTTTCTTCTATCTTATCAAATACTTCATCTGCAACAGTAACTGGCTGTAACTCACAAAGAATTGCTCGAGACGGTATGACTACAGTGTATGTTGTTAAATTTGAAAGATTGACCTTGACCTCAGTTTTTCTTCCATCATAATTTAGAACTGCTGGTGAGACATCTATGTATGAAGGAACTTTACTCAAATCAGATGGTTGTAAAATGGCTGTTGTACTCGGGTGTTTCAACTCCTTGTCTGTGTATCCTGTAACTTCTAGTGATTCATTTGGCTTCAGAATAATCTTACCATGACTGGCACTCCTAACTACAGCGAGTCTGTTTTTATTCCTTTTTAATTCTTTTTCTCGTACAATCATGGTTCTAAAGCTAAGATATCATGCAGTATGCAAATTGGCCTTCAATGACTTTGAATTTGGAATACCATTAGGCACCTGAAGATTTACTTCAATATAACCTTTATATGGAAGATCTTTTCCATCAGCGCATTCTATGTTTAAGATTTGGCCAACTGGTTGTATTTCAATATCTAATAAATATTTATTGTAAAATGATCCACACAAGATGCTTACGCAGCTCCCAGTATCAAGTAATGCTAAAGTATCAATGTTATTCAATCTAATTTCAACTTCATTAATTTCTCCTACTAATTCTTTGGGATCTGAAGTTCTTGTGCTGCTGTTTGATCCCGTAACAGAAGCACTTATTATCTTTTGGACAATCCTTCATCTTATGACCCTTCTCTTTACATAAATGGCATTCTGTCTGGCTTAATAAAATAGGACAATTTCTTTGCAAGTGGCCTTTCTGTTTACACGAGTAACATGTAGGAACTTGTTGATTCTGAAAATAACAGTATTTTTGTAAATGTCCCTTCCTTCCACAATAAGTACATGTTGGTATAAAATTACCTCGTGCAAATGGTCTCTGGGGTCTGTAAAAACCTCTACCCTGTCCTCTACCATAACTTCTTTGAAAACCTCTACCTCTTCCTCTATAAGTGGTACTTTCTTGTGATTCTTTCTGTTTTGTCAAATAAGTAATTCTATCATTGATACTTAGTAATTCCTTCATTTTTCCTATTTCATTAGATTCCTTCTTTTCTATATTTATGGTTGCTTTACATGTTTGTTTCTCCTTAGAGGTGCTAGACGGTCCCCGCAGATCAACTTCAATTTTCCTAAGTTCACGTTTAAACTCATCATAATTCTTGATCTTGTCATAAAGATAGGCACTCATATGTCTAAGTTCTCTATTGAGGCCATCATACAAAACAGCTTGTAAAATGTCAGTTTCAGTACGCTTAAAAGCATTCAGCTTAACAGCTTGATCAAATAATTCCTCAATTCTTGATGCAAATTTCTCGACTGATTTATCGGGCATCTGTTGTGAAGAGTAAAATTTCTTCATTACACTCTGTTTTAATTCAACTGTACCATAATCACTGTCTAGTTTGCTAAAAATGTCTTCAATCGTCACAGAGGGCCCAAGTCTTCTTTTCTTGTCTCCTGCGTTACCCTTCAGAGCTCTTCGAATACCTAATAAAATTTGTTCCTTGGTGAAGACTTTCTGATAAAACAGATTCTACTTTCATACTCAAAAGTATCCCAAGTGACTTCTCCCTTGCCTTCTTCACCATAAAACATAGAAAATTTTGGAAAAAAAATAATTTCCATACTAAGGCGTTGGATCGGAATGAATACCTTCATCCTCATGCTTTATTGTTGTGCTTGTGGTATTTTTAGTTTCAACTTTTCGGCATTTTCTAGTTGAGTGGTTCCAATATTCCTACTTGAAAAATGTTGAATGACCCTTAGGATATGTTGCCTGATTTTTAAATTTGTCTTTTGACGTCTTATCTGTGATACGCAGGCTTCATAACCTCTGATTCTCTTTCAAAATTCCATTTTATTTAGTTCCGCCTATTGTTTTCTCGTTTAGGGCACACGCTTTTTATTACTTGGGGACCATACGCCGCTTTTCATGGAATGGCACGGAAGTGTCGCATTAAAGGTTCCATGATAACCGCCGTATGAACACATCTGCGGATGTTTCTAAATTCAAAATTTTACTATTTCATGTTTAAATGTTGAATTCTGCTTAAGCCGGTGCTAGGTGGCGTGGACGGTAACTTGCACTTTCCAGTACCGTCCATGAACAGGCTCAATCAAACCGAGCCTGCAACATTTTTAATTTTGCCGTGTTGGGCTTTCTTTAGGGATTCTGTATTTATCTATTTCATCAAAGGCTTTTATAAGTTTCAGAGCTTATCCGGTGAGCTTATAACTGGTTTTATTCCTAAGAGATGTAGCGCCTCTAAAAAAATTCTTATCCTCTGATATCTCGATATCTTCAACAACATCTTCTTCAATTGGATCTGGTTCTGTCATATTTCAATATTGTGTTAAAAAAAATCACGCTATATTCCAATAAATAAAACTCACGAGATATTTCAATAACTTGTTTAATAAAACAACAAACACCAAGTATATATACTTTATTAAAGATTTTTTTTTAAATAATCGCGTCTAAACAAAAATCACGTGTTGCGCAAATGAAACAACAAACACTTTTTTATTTTATTTTTATTATTTTTACCCTTATTTTTTAAATAAACGCGTCCAAAATAAAATCACGCGTTGCACAGTATTAGAAAACAAATGTTCAATTAATTACTCAATTGAACTAAAATTTTCTAATAATTAGATTCAATACAGGTAAAATTCAACCTTTTGAATTCAACTGTATATATTTATTCTTAATATACTAAGTCATGCTTAACTTTTAAATTTAAAAGTCAAGTTAACTTAAATAACATAGAATTTGTTGCTAGAATGAATTGACAAAATTAATTCAAATTAATTATCAATTCAGTTAAATACATTTAATTTTGCATATAAACAAAACTTTACATAACTTCAGTTATGTGTATTAATTCAAGTATCCTTAGTTAAGTCAAGTCTATATTTAACTTATTTAACTTATCTTAAATTGAATTTATCAAGTTACACCTAGTTATTTACTTAACAAGTTATCCAGTTATCTGTGTTAACTTAAATAACCTTGACCTACATAGTTTATAATCAATTTATTATATTGCTTGACAAATTATTTCTTATTGAACCAGACGATATGAATTTAATCTAAACCAATCAAATATTTATCATATAAATTGGAACAACAATACACAAACTATTTTCAACCAATGAAAGCAAAGCTTCTGGGATAAACAACTGAAAACAGTGAAACGCAATGAACAAACAAGAAACAATCCAAATAATGATTATTCTCAACTTCCTGTATAGAACTTCCGGTATAATAGCTAAAGTCTGTCCAAATGCGGTATGGTTACATATGTATAATATTTACAGTTGAAACACATAATTATAAAATTGTTGTTGAAAGTTATAAGAAGGAATTTAAATTAGAAAAATATTAGTTAGGAAAACATGCATAAAAATAATGTTTAAATTTAGACATTGCTTTTACTTTTTAAACAATTGCAAAGAACAAAAAAGAACAATGTTTTAATATTCAAACAGTGCAAAAAAAAAACAAATATATCTTTACGCATCAACAATAAACCTAAATAGCGTTAGGAAAACTCTCATCTTTTGACAAAGCTCTTCATCCTTCGATTTGACACGTTCCTGCCCATGAAAAGCATCACCTTAGTTTTAATAAAACAGTGCCAAAGTAAAAATACTGAAGGAACTAAAAATACAACAAACATGCTCACTTTTCATAATTTGTCGTGCTGAACGATAAGTAGGATCGAAAATAACATCTTTGGTAAAATATATAATGCAAAAATCACTGACGTTACAATGAGATAGTGAGAAAAAATTAGGATCCATAAAGATTGCACAAAACGGTAGAATTGAACATGTCGCAGGCTCGCTTTGATTGAATCTTTTCATGGACGGTACTGGTAATATTACAAGCTACAGTTAACACCCTAAATCACCAGCTTAACTTAAAAATGCGACATTTTTAATTATAAACTACCGCATATGAGTTCATATGGCAATAGTATTGAAACGTTCAACTTGACACGTTTGTGCCTTTCCATGATAAGCGGTGTTTGTGCCTTAATGCTTGTATATAAGTCATTAAAATTGCGTGCTGTGACATCTGAAAAAATGATAATTTTAAAATGTGAATTTTCACGCAAAAGCCGGTTGTTGTCGTAATATACCGATCGTCCTTAATAAGTCTCTCTACATCAATGTTCATTATAACTTTAAATTAAGAAGTGTTTCACCTTGAATACCGCACACGTATATATTTGTTACGTTTGAAATGGGTCTACTTGCGTGTCGAATAAGACGATGTAAAACGAGGATTATTAAGAGAGCAAAATATCTAATAATAATAATATAAAATCATAGCCTTAACTGGGCATGTTACAGCTGCCTCAGTCTACTTGACTGGAATCATTCGAACACCTTCAGCATTTAATTTTCTTGTAATGAATAAATATACATGTATTTATAATCTTGACTTAAAAACGAATATTATACAAAAACCGGAACATGTTCAAAAAGTGAGCTGACTGTTGCTCTAATATTCACATCTTTAAATTTACATACACGATCTGACAAGAGACTAGTCTAGCTCCATTCTCCGCATAGAGAGTTGGTCACTCTCCACTCTATATCTTTTTTGAGAAATTTGTAAGTATAGTATCATTTTTAAGCAATATGATTATTTTCAGTTGTGAAAAAAATATTAATTGAAAAATATTTTCTACAGCCCATTTTGCAATCAACGGCAAGGCATTATTCATAATATTTATAAATTGGAACATTCAGTTTAAATCATTGATTTAGCTTTGTCTGTGCCTTTTTTGTTTTAAAACAATCAATACAGTAAATTAAGAATGATATTTTAGATTTAACAGTGGAGATTGTATTTTAATGGGAGTAGCCAAAATATTTAAACGCTTTATTTGAATAATATAAAGTTGTAATTTAACGCGAAAACATAACATTAAAAGTTTTAAGTGCTTTCAAATAGATCATTATTATCATTAGTTGTGATAAATTATGATAATTGTCTGTCCCAAAAACAGAATATTTTATTTTTAAAAACCAATTTTGATATACCAATGCACTCCTTCCATAATACTTGTAATAACTATATCTTAATAAGCGTCACTGATATGTGAAACAGAAATCAAAATATTATTTAATTGACATGACATTCTTAGAAAAATCTCAAATCCCTGATTTGTTAAAATTACGTTTACGTTTAAGAAGTTATTTAAAAACTTGACAGAACGTATTGAATGAACATACCATATTTTGTCTCATTTGGAGTCACTGCTAAACAATAAAGTTTGAAACCATAACAATCAAAATGAGTTACGATAGTTATCATTGCAAAAGTGTACAAAGAAAATGACAACAACAACAGCAAAAAGAAGAACATCAAAACAAGCTTAGCATACCAATTCCACATTGGTATTAATGTAAAACTAAAATGCTCATGTTTTATTTATTAATTTTATTTTGGCCTGGTTTTCTGCACATAACACACACACAACGTTTATTATCGTCTTTGAAATCTAGAAGATACAAAAAGAAAGGAATTTAGGCTAACAATACTAGAAAGTAAAAGTCCATATTATACCAGCTAAATATCCCTTTGATTCCCATATAGGCCCGTTTTGTTTTTTTGTTATTTCACACATAATGTGTCCCTCTCCTTTCGCCGCCATTGTGTCCACTACCTGTTTTGGTTTTGTGCCTTCCGGGTGCCCTACTTTGGTGTGTCGGGGGGGGGGGGGTGCTGCGTCTTGTGAACGTTGCCTTTCCCTTGTTGATCTTTAATCTTGCTTTTTTAGCATCATTCAACACTCAACGTTAAACTTATTGGAAACAATAATTCCGAAAGACAGGAGAAATATAAAAAAATACCGAGAAGATGAAAGAGACAACATTTATAAACGGTCACCTACTGAAGTAATATGAACTTAATTTGTGATAATGTAAAAGGAGGATTATTGAACGAAACAGTAACACACAAACAAAATATTAAAACTGCAAACATCGATGATAATGTACAATATTTCTTTCACCTTACGTTGGACCGGTTTAATTCTGACCGACAAAAGGACATAATAATAATCCTGAAATAAAGTTCCAGATATACTGTCACTCACCAACAAAAATCTGAATTTGTGAATAACTACAATATAAAATATTATAATTTGATCTCTAAAATTTTAGGAACGGTCTGTATCAATTTCGGGATATTATGATGAAACTTTAAAAC
This sequence comes from Ruditapes philippinarum, assembly GCF_026571515.1. NCBI lineage: Eukaryota > Metazoa > Mollusca > Bivalvia > Venerida > Veneridae > Ruditapes > Ruditapes philippinarum. Next base: position 269,645 of record NW_026855991.1, read on the forward strand.
TTCTTACTTAACTGTCAAATATAATTTAAAATGTTTGCTTAGAATCGTCTTCAAGAATACTTATAAATATGTGTAAATAAATACTTTATTTTTGAGGCAAGTGCATTGAGATCTTGATATCCGTTATGAACACAAAACATTCATTTAAAGGGACTCCACTGAGGTTTAAAAGCCTAAAAACATAACATAAGAATTTCTTACATAAATTAACTTGGGCGCTTTAAACAGAAATATATGCAAAGATAGTTAAAAAATATACTTTTAAATAAATCGAAAATCGTGGTTTTATGCTTTTTTAAAGTCTAATTTGAGTGAAAAGCGTTTAAACGCTTTTCATTTTGTGTCATTTTTTTACAATTTGAATAATTAATTTGGAAAAACGAAGTGCGCGAATGCTCTGAAAGTTTGCACGAAGATTCGTGCTCTACACCGACATCAAATGGTACATTTATCTGGAAAAAATATTTTCAGTCCCACCCTGTCAAAAAACCTCAGTGGAGTCCGTTTTAGATACCTAAGTTGATGAATGACACTCTTGCATTTGACAAACAGGAGTTTGTATTGTACTGTTTATTAAATGGGAAAATTTAATATTTTTGCGGCAATAAAGGTTGTTTAATAAATCAAATATGCACTAAACTTCATTTAAAAAGGCGTTTGATATTTTGCTCCAGTACAGTTTGAAACACATATATCTACAAGACAATATTTGTTAACGGGACTTGTGGTCGATCTAATTTTAACAATACCTTAAGGTTGGGTTATTTCGGAAGAGACGAACGCCGAGCCAATAAGTATATATATTTTCCTTTAATAATGATTTTGAATAACGTGACAATCAAACCTTATATCTGTGTAAAATTGTTGCTTATTACAGCCCATTATATCACTCAGACTTAAGGTAATATCAAGGTAAACCTTATTTCCCAAAGTCATTATTACATTAACAAGAGCTGTCGGTAGGACAGCAACGCTCGACTATTCTTAGTGATGGTGAACAAGTGTGCAAAGTTTCAAAGCCATATGTCAATGGACTTTGAAAATATTTGAACTATTACAAAAACTTTAACGTAAATTCTAAGTCGAAAAAGGGGCATAATTCTGTCAAAATGCTTGATAGAGTTACCTCCTCCTGTTTACAGGTTGGGGTCATGATGGTGAACAAGTGTGCAAAGTTTCAAAGTCATATGTCAATGGACTTTGAAAATATTTGAACTACTACAAAAACTTTAACGTAAATTCTAAGTCGAAAAAGGGGCATAATTCTGTCAAAATGCTTGATAGAGTTACCTCCTCCTGTTTCCAGGTTGGGGTCATGATGGTGAACAAGTGTGTAAAGTTTCAAAGCCATATGTCAATGGACTTTGAAAATATTTGAACTATTACAAAAACTTAAACGCAAATTCTAAGTCGAAAAAGGGGCATTATTCTGTCAAAATGTTTGATAGAGTTACCTCCTCCTGTTTACAGGTTGGGGTCATGATGGTGAACAAGTGTGCAAAGTTTCAAAGCCATATGTCTATGGACTTTGAAAATATTTGAACTATTACAAAAACTTTAACATAAGTGGTTACGCCGACGCCGACGCCGACGCCGACGCTCGGGTGACTGCAATAGCTCTACTTATTCTTATCGAATAGTCGAGCTAAAAATGATTATAATATGAATTAATGTTTAAAATTGGTTTAAAACTGGTTGTCAAGTGTCCAATAATTATTATACAATGATATCGCCTCAATAGTATCGGATTTCATTTAAATTGTATTTCATTGAAATTCGCTCGTCTAGAGGCTATTTTTGCATATAATAACCTCGTGTTGGCGTATTTACTACACCTGTTTGTCCTTCAAGACAGATTATAATACTGCTTGATTTAAACATTGCTATTAAGTCCGCAGTATTTTAGAAAATATTGAATGATAATGCCACCCCAGCGCTGAAGTTGATCATAATATTATCTGTTTTGAAAGTTGGCAGATCTTTTAAGTTTTACTGTTGAAAGAATTGTACAACAGTTTTAGCTGTAGGATATTCTCACATAGCTTAAAGTAAGTGACAGTTTCTTTGAGAAAGAAAATTTATTGATATACCATAATTCGAATTGCTTAATAGCTTAAGAAAAGCGATATTAATTGAGCAAAAATACATTTTTATTGCCGCTTTTTCGATTAAATTGTGTTGTTTAAATAATGTTTCTGTGTCCATACTTGTCAGAAATATATTTTTTTAAATGTTGTGAACATAACATTAAGTAATAACAGTTTCGTACACAGTTTATATACATTTAAAATAATCAATTTATAAGATTGAACAGGTACTACATTCTTTGCGTTTTCATATTCAATTTGTTAGTCAAAATGTAAAGATACCCCTACAGGTAATTTATATGATAATTGTTTGTTTGTTTTCATTTTACGCCTTTCCCAAACACGGATTTCAAGTCATATAGGCGAATATTTGAAAATTAGGGTAGCTTGTTTATTATAAATGATAAATAAGTTTTATACTTTTTATGTTGTTTCGTTTTTTTTTTTTTTTGTTTTTTTGGTAATATGTTTTTGCTATTGATAATAAAAATCGGAATTTGTCAAGTCGCACACAGTTTCTGGTGAAGAAAAAACTTGTTTCATATAAAATTAAATATCTTTCTAAAGAACATATTTTTCTTTCAATGTTCGTTTTTTTAAGACTGCGTTATATGAACTTGAAAGCTTATTACACTAAATACATTTTGTACGCTACTCTGGTGTATGTGCTTTTTTCTTTGTTGTTTTCTTCTTTATTCTTATTGTTTTTATTTTAAATACAATTCCATAAGCAGCGCTGAATAATATCTTTGAAACGTACAATATGTTTTACTCATGCTATTTTAATAGTGCGCCAGCCATATGAATCAATTAAACTAGAAATTCACAATCAGACAGGAACATTCGCGTCAAATTATTAAATACTAGAAACAAACTGTAAGTAATGCGTTTCAATTAAAAGTCTTTTAAAACCATACATTTTATTTAGAATATTTAGATATTTATTTTCAGTAACATTTGTCAACAAGCTTAAATCTGTGCGCAAAGGAAAAGAGCAGACGCTACTGGCAACCAATCAGGCTGGGTAAATATTAAATACTTTGTACACATAACTGAGTGATGACTTTAAGACAGATACGTGTGATATTATGTATGTTTTCATTTACAGCTGCATGTCTCCAAACGAGCAAAGACATTGCAAGAAAATCATCATTCAGAAAATGCGCGAAGATGTTAAAAAAAGTGAAAGTATTCAAGAAATAATTAACATGTTGTATGCAATTAACAACTGATTTGCATCATGTTTGTACTGCATCACTAACACAGTAAGGACTATTAAGAGGATATTTTTTTCGTTTGAGTGTAATATGGAATTTTTTTTCACGAAACATGATAAAATGCCACATATTTTCACGAGCCGGGACGGTATTGAGTGAAAATATGTAGCGTATTTGATTAAATGTTGTTAACATAATATTAAATAATAGTTTTCTACACTTTATTTATTTAAATAATCAGGAAATGCATGCCAAATTTGTTGGATAGTTTGCGATATATTTTATAAAGCGATATGACAAGAAAAGAAATAAGGATAACCGAATTTATTAGAAAATTACCATTTTTAGAATAAAAGCTGCGGCAAAGGAACAAATCCATAAGGAAAAGGCAACCATATAAAATGTGAGGGCGTATTTCAATTTCAATTTTTCTTGGTTTTATTTTTGACAATGAAATGTGTTATATCGATATGAACCTATAAATTTGGCTTGTGCTTACATGTTCTTATTCTATATTGGTTTGTGAATATGTTGTGAAATGTGGATGAATTAAAATATGTGCGCATGAGAAGAGGTTGGACGTTACCGAACATAAATTAGACCCTAATAAAGAATGGGTAAACATCCAACAGTTTTGTACGTACGTTGATATTGGTTGATAATTATAAGACATATATGTGTGATTTAATTTATTGCTTCATTTTTAGCTTTATGCCTCTGAATGAGTAAAACTTTTTCAAGAAAATCAATATTTCGAAAAGTGTACAAAGGAAAGTACACATGAAGTAAAGGTATTCAAAATTCAAGGAAAAATTAACATGCTGTAAGCAATATATGACAGAGCTTTATTGCCTTCCTTGTCAAAATGCTTGTTTTTGCTTTTTTGCTAGGTTTTACACTGGTTGTCCTTGCAGTATTTCATGTTTGAAAGGAGCAGCATTTAGTAAACGTTGCTCTCCCCGTTACTATTATTAGGAGACCGAACGTTACTTTCAATCTCCCTTTGTGACCTTTAAACTTAACATTTCTAATTTATCAAATGTTTTCGTATATTTCTCTTTAGGGTGCAACTTAAATTTACAAAATGAAAAGAAACACATTACATTTGTGCTCCTGTTTTGTCTTTTTTGGATTGGTGCTTAGCAAAAGTGTATCGAATGCAGAAGAACAATGAATTGTTAAAAGATACAGAACGTCTTGAAAACCATACGCTTACGAAAGAAAAGTGCCGGATGATAGTAACTAACAGAGGGACAAACATTTTGCCGGGTTGATGGTGGTGGTAGAGGAAGGAAAAATCATTTTGGGCTGGGGAAAAATAACTCAATTAACGAGTAAATAGACACAGACGATACATTGAACAAGATTATATAAATCTGCTTGAATATGAAACACAGAAAAAAGCAAATGAAAATTTAAACAATATTTAAACTGTGTACTCAATATATTTAATCTGTTTGCATATTTTGTTATCAGTGTTTATGTTTCACTCCTCAAACTTCACTGTTATAAACTACATATACCGACTTTTGTTACACAACCATCAATTCCTTATGATTGAAGGGTCAATTAATCATAATTCGATTTTGTTGCCCTCTCCTATTGTGTCAACAACTCCATACTACATACATCTAATCTAAAATTCGCTTTTCTTTACATTCCCATTAAAATGTTTGAGTCGTTTCCTTTTAGATGTACCATTATAATTTGTTTTTATTACATACCTGTCCGTTTATTTAAATTTATTGTTTTCGCGTACTTCAAATTAATGCAGTTTTAGAGGGATATCCTAAATATCTGGAATGAAAGCAATTCCTCGGAAGCATTCAAATTAGCAAAATTACATGAAAATTTCTGACCCGGTTTGATTGAGCCTGTATTTGATTTATAATAAAAATGAAACGTCCCTCACGCCCCCTAGCACTTGATGGAGCGGTAGTCAATTCTCAACATTTAAAAGTGCTGGAATCAATGATTGAAATGGACCATAAGATATAACAACTGAATTTTTAGCTAATGAGGTAGGTAATAGAACGCTGGTGATAATTTTGGAGGAGCACTTGAGGTCGTCGACATACCATGTGTCCTTTAAAGCGTTTGTTAGACGTAAAAGCCAACAGAATAAAATGCATGTTTTTTTGTTGTTTTTTACTCGACAATTTTATTCTAAATCTTCTCATTTTTTAGTTAGTAGTTTAAACCATGGAAAAGCAGTTGAACATTCTACTCGATTAATAATTCTGGAGTTATGAGATTCATTCAATACGTTCTGTAAATGGTTTGAAAGTTTGTAACTGCTTCATTTGATAAAAGAATGTTTTCTATTTCATACCTTAAAGTATTCTCCCATTTACCGAATTGCCTTTTCAAAATCTATCTTTGAAAAGCTGTAAATATATTCTTTCTAAATTCAAAATTCTACCATTTCATGTTTAAATGTTGAATTCTGCTTAAGCCGGTGCTAGGGGGCGTGGACGGTAACTTGCACTTTCCAGTACCGTCCATGAACAGGCTCAATCAAACCGAGCCTGCAACATTTTCAATTTTGCCGTGTTGGGCTTTTTTTAGGGGATTCTTTTATTTATCTATTTTCTGTCGTAAACCTGATAAAATGGTTTGTCAAAAGAACTCCCCATTGAAATATTTACTAAAGTGTGAAAAATAAAGGCACAGGGACTAAAATCAGGGAAAGACGGATGGTTTATAACATTTAACGGTTTCAGGAAAGGGGAAAAAAGACCCCTTTGCACCTATCGCTTTTGAAAATGGGGTATTTTAAAAAGTACAAACAAAACATTATTGCATTTAATTACATTTCGCAGTAAAACGTTTGAAATAAAAAACAAACATTGTAATAAGACACAACAGTTATAATTGGATAAAGCAACAAGACGCATTATCATTTACGGTATTTATTTTCCAACGTTAATATTCCAATATCTATAAAAATTATTTTTGATAGCAAAATTGTAATGAGTTTACTTACTGTAAAGTCAAACAGCCATTTCTCGATGCCCTTTTTCATACTGTTCTGGTAGTCTTGTCTATTTTAGATGTTATTTGGACCTTGTCTATCATATTTGTAACCTTGCTTGAGGGCGATCAATTATAAAAAAAAATTATTAATGTACAAACAGCAGAATACAACATAACTTTGGACCAATTGTAAAAAGCTAAACTATTTATCGCAAAAGAAAATATAATCGCATTTTATGTATTACTTGGCAAATTTAAGATATAAATTTGTACATAACAATAGATACATTCATAACTTTATCATTATATCACAAAGACATAATTATAAGCGTAGGTGAACAAAGTAAGTTTTTATACTAGTCGATCCGCATAACGAATGACCATTATCTAAATTCAACGTCAACTGTCCGTAATTTTAAATTGTTTGCTTTATAATTTCAAAATGTCATGGGTAATATCTGAAACGATTATTCATTACTTTAAAATGGGTATTGACATTTGCGCTGCAGAATGGAAAAGTTCACTTCAATTATGTTGTATAATTCGACTGCAAGGCATTATCCGTATTTGATACTTTATTAAATGGTAAATAAAGTTGAATTTATTGATAAAGCAATGTGTGTTCCTTTATTTGTAATCAACAGAAAATTGATCAATACGGTCAATTAAGAATGATTTTACGTTCGATATTTTAGATTTAACAGTTGAGACTGTACTTAAATTATTAAATCGCTTTATTAGAGTCTTAAGAAGTTGTAATTTAACGCTAAAGTAATTAGCGTAGTAATTATAGTAATTCATGTTTACAAATTTTTGATAACATCAAACATACCTGTCAATATATTGTTGGCACACAATATGATAGAAATACGGATTCAATGAGAAAAGAACAGCTCTCGCTATAAGTTCAAATTTCTTGTGCGCATGCGTAATGAAGTGAATGAGGCCAGTCAACGTGTTACAGGGCAAATGAAGTTATTAGTATGAAGTTGAATAATGATATGAATGATTGAAAAAGAGACGATATGGGAATGATATAGGGTATGAATTACAGAGTATTCTAGCAAAGACAAAATGACTCTGTGACATACTTCCCCGCCAAGGATAAAATGGCGTACCGACATTCTTAAACAAAAATTACTGATAACTGCATATATATCAAAAAATCATACTCTCTAACTGCAGTAGACTAATACTAAAGACATGGAACTCGTTAAAGTTCTTCTGCCCTAACAGTGAAATTACCAATAAAGGTAATGAATACTGCTTGAAAATGCTGCAAGGCATTAACAATCAGAAAAATGCCCAAAGCACTGTTGGGAATGGTGAACGCGTTCTTTGGAGATTGTGAGCCATGCACGTAAGTACACTGACTCATCAACAAAACTGTAGAACTTGTGTTACGTTTTCACATTACACAATATTTCAATTAACTCTTTCAGAGTAAATAAAATTTGTCAAATCTCTTTGAAGAAATTTTACAAATCGGTTAACTACAATAGAGAAAATAAGAATCCCCAAAGAAAGCCCAACACGACAAAATTTAAAAAAAATGCAGGCTCGGATTGAGCCTGTTCATGGACGGTACTGTCAAGTGCAAACTACCGTCCACATCCCCAAGCACCGGCTCAAGCAGAATTCAACATTTATACATGAAATGGTAAAATTTTGAATTTAAAAACATCCGCAGATGTGTACATATGGCGGTTATCATGGAACCTTCAATGTGACACAGTAGTGCCATTCCATGAAAAGCGGCGTATGGTCCCCAAGTAATAAAAACCGTGTGCCTTAAACGAGAAAACAATGGGCGGAACGAAATAAAATGGAATTTTGAAAGAAGGACAGAGGTTATGAAGCATGCATGTCATAGATAAGATGCCGAAAAGTTAAAACTAAAAAACCACAAGCACAACAATTATGTCGTAAATTTACCATTCTTACATGCTCGCCCATATGGTCTCTTTCCGGTGGCGAGGGTAAACAAACCCAAACACACACACAATACATGTACACGATGAAAAGAGATGTCTGGGTAGATCCCGAGGAAAGCAACTAATGCAAAAATATAATATAAAATATTGGGTAAATTTAAGAAATAAGAACAAGGGCAAAGGGGGAGATACTGACCGAAGACGAAAAACAACAAAGGACAGGGATATCTATAATTGGACCATAGTCGTTGTTTTAGATGACATGGTTGGAATACAATAATGAAAATAAAATATTTATGAATGGTAAAATAGAAATGTGTTTTACTGAAATGTTTTGCTGAATCAGTATTCAAATATTACTGATACGTTTATACCCTGCTGAAATGTACTTCTCTTTTAAAGATAGTGTGAGATGGTTTGTATGCTTATTATATATTAACTGTGCTCTGTTTTACTTGTCTTTCCTTCTTGCGCTACCTAAAACTCCCATCATTTCATTTATTCTTGTATCTTGTATATTTATAGGTTTTCAATTTATGATAACAAATTCGTTAAACCGATTCAACCCCTTAGTGTCTTTCCTGTCTAAACACTTGTTTGTGTTTGTTTGTGCTCGGTGTGTCACTTGTTGCCTTTGCAGTATATCTGGCTACATTCAGTGTACGTTGCTCTCAATGCTAAACGTCCGTTACTCTTATCACTTACTGACTTTAATACTAATTTGTATTTCTAACTCATCAAATGTTTCTTTTTCAGGTGCAGACTTAAACAAAAATGAAGTAACTCTTGCAATTTATGCTCCTGTTTTTTCTTATTGGATTGGTGCTCAGCAAAAGGGTATCTAATACAGAACACAATGAATTATTAAAAGAAATACAAAACATCGTGCACACGATCGCATACAAGGACAAGGCGACAAGGCTCCTCCCTCTAGCAATCCAAAACAGAGTAAAGATTTAGCAGTAAATCTTAACGCATTACTCATTTCAACAAGTAAACAAAAGTGGTATATTAAACAGTAAGATATAAAACTATTTTGAAAATGAGTGTCAAAGCAAAGAAAAAAATAAAATATCATGTTACAATTCTACACACAATTTAAATTGGTCCACATGGTCCCATTTTGGTAAGGCGGTTTGTTACGGACTGTAGTGGTCTAGCTAAATGTATCATAAACCGCTCAACGGTGATTCTTTTTTAAAAAGAGAAATATATCGTAGAACCTTTGATGACTTTTTCATATTGTGGATATTTAGTTAGTTATCTGATTATTCTTATTTATTGATTTTTTGTTTGTTTTTTTAAACAACAGTACAATAATAAGGGAAACAATTCGATATTTTATTTAACAGATAATTTTAATTTGATTAATTGCTATTTTTATTCAATTTTTTATCATATTCTATTTTTATGCATTGATTAGCATTCCGTGTCAATACAGAAACCTAGTTACAAATTTTTACAGCAAGTAGGATCAATGGCTTTCTCTACAGATTGGTCAATATTTTCGCTACTGTTTCCCTTTTATTTACGTAAATAAAATGGTATTCAACTTTCTTGATTATCCTTTAACTGCATTTACTTACAATGTGTCCATTGAAATTCTTGCGTTTGATGTATCTGATACTTTTACATGATTGTATAAATCAATTAAAATAATAATAATGTGTTATATGTTAAATTTAAATATAAAAACATACATATGTAGTTTATGGCATTGTTTTGGTCACTGTTAATAATTTAGAATTATTCCATTCATTTTACATTGAAAACCCCTAAAACATAGTTTAACGTTTTTACTATTATACATGCAATAAAATTCAGAATATTTTTAATTTTCTTGATTTTGGCTAAAGCTTGACACGTGTACCTAGGAATAGAGCCATAATCCGTCGGTTGAAAGGCAGTTTTCTTATTCTTTCATAAAAAAATCCCAATATTATCCTTTGGTCAATCAACATTATAGGAGTCAGTCTCAAGAAATATAAAGTCCATTCCGCTCTACTTGACAATGAGCTAAAAGATACTTAAATAAAACAAAAAGACAAATCAAGGTTCTTCATGGTACTGTGATAACTAACAGAATGATGTAAACGTTTGAAATGTCATCTTCATATTTTGTGTTTTTCATTAAATGAATGGATCGATCTATCAGGTTACGGATATTAAGGTATGTGTATATTCTTTTATGAAGCAGTTAGACAAAGTAAAAAAAGCTAGCCCCACCTTTTCTATTCAATGCTAGGTCAATTGCTCTCAAACAGTATCACTAACTGCACTAAATGGTCTTGAGTTTAGACAAAGGTAGCCAGTGATATACTTTATTCCAGTGTAGCGACGGAAAAAGCCGAACCCAATTTCAATAAAACTGTAAAACCTGAAAGGTCCATCATCAAATGTTGCGTAATAAAAGTGTAGCTACAAGTAAGACAATCGCGTTGTTTTGTATGTTCTTTGTTAACTGTTCGCTATGGCATGTAATGAATCTCATTTTGTTGATCTATGTAAAACATAATTGTTTTATTTCCCGTATTTTTCGTAATGTTTATTTTAATTGAAGTTTGGAATTCGCCAATTATTTGCATGTTTGAAGAATAATGTATAGATAAGCAAATGTCTGTTATGATTTTGTTGTTGTTGAATCGCTCATTCCTCCTTAAATGTTTATTGTGAACTTTTCAAGTGCCACCTGAATGACATTTCAAAATGTGTTATGTACGAGGCAAGTTCTGGATGTTTGTCAATTTTAGCTGAAATAGAGAAACATAAGAAGTAACTTTAAAAAAGATACTCTGCCGAAGTGAACCTAGGTGAACTTGTATTTGTCATTTTTAAAGTTTCGATACATATTTATTTATTTATTTATTTGACAGAATTCATTGTTTACCGATTTACCGATTCTAACGTATATAACCTTACTGACTGACGACTGACGAGTGGTCTGGGTGGATGGAGAATTAACATAACGATAGTTTTATGGTGAATTTGTTAAAAACGAGCAAAGTAAAAATATTTTCAAAATACACGTTTTGTTTATTGGTATAAACTGGCGTCGATTAACAGGTATAATTAATATCACTGATTTCTTTAATTTCTTCTTTTAAAACATGTTTGTGACATTTAGCAACTAATGGGTCAATAGAGAAAATAGAATCCTTAAAGAAAGCCCAACACGGCAAAATTGAAAATGTTGCAGGCTCGGTTTGATTGAGCCTGTTCATGGACGGTACTGGAAAGTGCAAGTTACCGTCCACGCCCCCTAGCACCGGCTTAAGCAGAATTCAACATTTAACACGAACTGGTACAATTTTGAATTTTGAAACATCAAGCCATTTCTTCTGGATATGTTGAATTGCGCTTCAAGAACTGCAGTTCTGGGGGCCTGGGCGTTACCTTGCCTTTACCACTACTCTTTATAAAAAGAATAAATCAACGAACTGCAACATTTTAGTTTTTTCGTTTGGGGCGTTCTATTTCAACTTTTTAGTTTTTAGCCTTTAGACACGTCGAGACTACGTGATGCATGAATGCAATTAGCACAAAAATTTAATCACTTATCCGATTTCATTTGTTTTATTAAATTTGTCTCGTCATTTATTTTCAGAAATATCCATGTTAGTTGTCTTATAAATGCTTCTATCCTGTATTTCAAACTATATTATCATTCAATAGCATAACTTATATGATTTCCCATAGTAATTGGAGTATGCACAATTGCAAATGAATAACATTTTTGACTAATCGCTCTTCGTGAAATTCCTGTTCATTTTTATGCAATCTATGACGGTATTATTACTATTATTCAAGCAGTAGCCCAATACTGAGCGATGTGTTTGCTCAATTGCAAGGAAATAACAGACTGTCCCAGAGCGCGTTTGAACCCAAGCGTCAGCAATCCTTGCTGGTGTGATACAGACAAACATTGTGTATATGTTTTTTAATTTACATTATAAATGGCAATATAAATACTCTGTGTTGGAGGTAAATGAAGCAAACCTGCGTTTGTATTCAATGTTGGGAAAATATCAACTTTTTCTATCATTTCATTGTATAGGCTAAGAAAAGTCAAATAAATGTTTGAGATGCGGTATGACATTTCAATTTAAAAGACAGGCAACATATTTCAAAATTGATTTTGAGGTGTTTAAAAAGGAATACCGGAATTAACAAAAAGAAAAAAGATTATTTGATTGACTACATTGTAAATATTACTTAAATATGACATATGTCGTGCTTTACATGTTCAGGCTTGCAATTATTTCAATTATTTCTTTCGCTATTTTACATAAAACACGGGGAATATTCATAATCATGTTTGCGCTTTAGTAATTAGGATGTGTTTCGGTATAGAAAGGCTGATTAAAATATAACCTTTTTTTCTTTTGAATTGGCGATAAATGCAAAATGTCTATCCACTAACGAATTGGTAGGCATTTGAAAATCCATTTTACCCTTATTTACACATGTATAAATAAATATTGATTCTTTAAGGCCAATACTTACTAGACAATATAAAAATAGGTTACATTTGTATAAAAAGTTGTCTGGCCAACGTTCTTGCAATAATTAAATTTGATATTAAAGATTCTTCTGAATTTTGATGTAAGTAAAGACAACTGTATAGAGTATTTGTTATAAATGAGTTTATCACATCAATCGTGCAGGTATGAAATAAAGTCATATAATAAAAACGTTTTCACATTAGTGTAATAACAGTTTGACGTGGGTCAACAGCTACATGTATGTAAAGATGTTGTCGACTTTCCGTGTGTGTCTGCATTAAAATCAATAATAAGCCGGTGAAGTTTTATTAAGGTATTAGAAAATACGACATTCTAGTGTAATTTTTATAAAGGCTAAGAGAAAAGAAACAGACGCAGTGAACTTTCTCTTGAAATGTCGAAAAATCTCATTTTCAGGGGCAGATATCTAAACTTTTCATTTTCATCAAACGAAAGATTTAACTGTCACAACATCTTTCCATGTCTTTGGTTTGACATACAAGTAAATATTTTTTTAATTGAAACTGTTATTTTACATATTAAAGTAAAGTAATATTGTAAGTTATCATTTTCACTTGATCAATTTGTTTTGCACTAGCTATAGATTGGTGATTTGTTACAATTTTGTCAATCGTATCATAAGAGATAAAAGGTAATTAAAGGGAGACACAGGCAAAATGTTCATTTCTTAGTTTTGAATTTTTCATTCATTATTCTGTAAATGCCCTCAAAATAAATATATTAGACAGTCAAAGGAACAAAACTTTTCTCCATATAAAAAATAAAATGTTAGGATTTCTCAATAGTTGTCAAAGTGAACTCTTGAAACGTTAAAGAACATTCAAATGAATGACTTAGGCTTGTTTCAGTCATACAATATCCACAATATCTGTTATTGTAACTTCAAGGGTTTGTTCATGTCACCTGACTTGTTTTAAAACTATATTTGGTGATTCTATTGGCGTCTAAATTTTCTTCAACATATATAGATATATTCACGCTTCAAACCCACAAATAAATAGAATGTAAACCGAAATTCATGCTGAAACTTCAAGAAAAGTCATTTTAGCGTGATTTGAGTACATAAGATCATTTTTATATTGTTGTCATCATTTTGCCTGAATATCCCTTTAACAAAATACATGCTTTATTCCAGACACCTGATCATACCATGCCAAGGATTCGAACTTGCAAGATAAAATCACAGAAACTGGCAAGTGTCTGAAACGCATTTTTATTTTCTCGATATTATATGATCTGTGTATAAAGTACACGACTTTAAAAGAGCTTAAATAAACTCTTGCTGACAGACAGTGAATACGTAATTGCATTAACACGTTCTTTGTATGACATGACCGAGATTAAATGTCACTCTTGTTTTCCAGCGTCTTACACTTTGTGTTTGATTAGGAAATAAATCACTCATTTTAAGACATTTTCTGATCGACATGGCAGTCTTAATCAGTGGATTTAGAAGCAAGTGATTGCAAGTTTGTGACACCAATTCAACGACAACTTGCATTCATTTCTCTCTAATTTAAAATAACGTGTTCTTAAGATTTTTAAAAGTAACTTAACATGTCAATAATATAAAATAGCTTTTCGAATTTATATAAATGTAACGTATACGAAATATAACAGTTCTTTATTATACTACCTCGAAAATGGATAACTATATTACAATTACTTATTTAACAATGATTAATATGCTGAATTGATATTAAATCGACGTATAATTAATGTAACTCATATTTATCTCTGTGACGTCACAAGTGTTCTCGGCTCGTGCATGCAATGCATTTTGAGAAAAGGCAAACAACTACAAATATATGGCGCCGGAACGAAGATTTCTATCCGCCAGTACAATAATTTTACAGAAAAAGATATCGTGTCTTCGCCTATTAAAATATCGTTATTTCGCCTAAAATATAACCTTGTCTTTGTGTCGGTGCCCTCACATGTTGGAGGTGAAGACAACATTAGTGAGAATATTATCGAGTCTTCGTGTTTTCGTTACCGACTTTTGAGGGGCGAAAACTCGAATACACGAAATGGCAGAAATCAGTCACCATATATATGTATATCTGTTTCAAGTGTGTGCTCCACAAATTAATATATATGTTGAGTATTGTTTCAGAGAATGACACTTTGTTTGTTTGCCATTTAATTTTATTGAAATTGCTTCATTACTCAGTTAAACTTGTTATGTAGTAGAAAATCAATATATCTTTTATCATAATAATTACAGAATGCAATTTAACGCTACGGATTTCAAATATGCAGACATTCTCTATGCAAAGTAGGTAATAGACAAGTTACTTCGAGTTCAAATTTAATGTGTCCTAAAGATTTTCAATTTGAGGGATTCAAAAGGTTTAAATATTATGAATATCTATAAATTTAAACGGTTAAGTGTAATTTATGATATCGTTAAAGATTTATGTGGAGAATATTGTATATTGAATTTCATCCGTATGGTTTGGTTCATTTACATTTACATTTGATTGGGTTTTACGTCGTTCCGACACCGTATATATCATTTGGCGACGTTCCAGCTTTACTGGTGGAGGAAGACCTCAGGTGCCCTTCCGTACATTATTTCAGGCACAAACGGGCACCTGAGAAGAACCACCAACATTCTGTTAACTAGCTGGATAGCTTCCTCACATGAAAGCATCCAAAGTCCCTGTCGGGATTTGAACCCACAGCGGTGAGGGGCGAGTGTGGTTTGGTTCAAGACATTTAAATAAACGATTGTTTCGAAAATGCTTGGCGCTTAATTGTATTTGCTTTACAAAAATAACTTGATATATTCCAATTTCAAAGTTGTTATATCAATCATGCTAATGAGAACAATAACTATTCTAACTGCGTTAGAAATAATTGCCTTTATTTATGAATATGTGATCCCTTAGGTGGACCGTTTAGAATTTACACTGCATTAAATTCTTATTTTTTCAAGAAGTCTAGACAAGATGCAAATGTAAATCTACACGTTGATACATTATATAGATCTAATTAGTTCTATTTGCGCCGTCGCTTAGCGATCATAAGTATATAGAAGTAACATGTTTTACAATTGGTTTCTTGGTAGGATACAAACTCTTCAGCATACTATATTCATGTCGTAAGCGTCTTATGCATGTCCAACATGATTTATTCACCAGGAGTAGTTTATTTTGCACGAAAGACAAGTTCTTGTAACGTGTAGATATGAGATATAGAGTATGTTTATGGTTTGGAAGTTCTATATTCATCAAATCATCGTTCACCCAGCTCGTCATGGTAATAAAACCTCTCCCTGGTTTTATTTAAATTTCTTTACGCAACTGGTTAGATCTTGGAAGCCTTCAACTATTCTACACGGAACTACATTAATCGAGTTTTGACAAAAATACAACTTATTTTAATTCGAAGACAATAACATAAATAGTACTTACAATTAGATGTTTAAATCGACTTTAAGCTCTCTTTCGGAAATGCCGTTCGCTTGATTTACAGTACACCACCATCTTGAAACGGAGTTTAAGATTTCCCGCCTGTTATGATAATATTTTGATTGATTGTATAAGAAATGATAATTAATTAAGAGAATACAAGGAACAAGTAAGTATCAGGGGAAATCACCAATATTCTGTGAAACGTCTTGGAACATGATATACATTGTATTATTTTCTCTTTCGTGGTCCAAAGTATTAGGGCAAATAATAATATTCATTAAGGGATGATGTGATCTCTCTGGTAAACTTTGTGGCATGTTCTAAATAACCGTAAATATAGAGGACATTTGTTTATTTTGCATGTTAGAGCGAAATATATTTCATAAAGAACAAATGCAATAGTTTCGTAACGTAGAGGGACGTAAACACCAGGAAGAAATGATTTGATTTCACATGAAAACAAACGATTTTTTTTATTTAATCAACGCGGTTTTCGTCATGTTTAACCGATTTCCTATGTGTAACATCATGCGCTATCCTTCATGATACCACCAAATTATGACGTCACGATGTTCAAATTGAAAAAAAAAAATCCGAAATATTTTGTAAATTTTGTTTCATTTTTAACATGAAATGCACATATCTGTGTATGCTTCACTTTGTCAATCACCGTTTACTTTCCACCAAGAGAATTGTTCACGATGTTTCGATCCTTTAGCCTTTCATTTGCTTTCAATTGTAGTCTGGCTACTGGGAAAATATATTATGATAATTTCAGTATTACAGCATAATGTCACTGTGTAATTATCACTACATAATTTCTCTGTCTACTACTGAAAGGCATGTAAGAGATGTACGGTATTGTTACAGTAATATTCTTCATACAATAAGGTGGTTCTGACATTTGCGCAAAATATAGAAATATCTTGCAAACTTCCAAAATATATATTCTTATCAGATGCATTTTTCATCTATAGGGTATCAAATTGGAAAAGTTTTATACAATAGGACATTTTGCAGATACTTACATTAAATAGAATGAGCGTATGGATATAACAGTTGAATAACAATAAAATAATGTATATGACATTCTACTTTTAATATTAACAGGTTGCGATGCTTTCGTTTAAAAACACAATGGGAGATATAATAGACGCCTTGCAGAATGTAAGGTCAATTTCAGGTCACTCATGTTTTATTTAGTGGAGGCAGAAATCTGTTTACTGATAAGCCTCCAGAACATGTTTAAAGAGAAGTTATTTAACAATACTCATACTTTAATTGTTAAATAAGCAATTATTATTAGCAAAATATATCTAACATGTTTCAGACATTTGTGAATTATTTGATGTTTTTGTTTGTTGGTATATTTAAGGTTTGTTTAATGTAAAACATAAGGATATTACTTAATGGTGAATAAAATAGTTAAAGGTTAAAAAACTAATGAAATATCAAAAATGAAATATTCTAATGAAATAATTTTCATAAAATTCGAAAATGGTAACATTATGATATTTACATCTCACGGTCAGCTCTTAACATAGAATATTTCTTTTATTGAAAACACATGAAAACTGTGCATAAACAGAATAAAATGTTGCGGAACAAAATATTATGCTACTACTTTAAATACGTTTTTAACAAAACAAAACATAACTATTTCATAAAGGCATTCTTATTCAAATTTATGGATGCTCAAATAGGCAAAACACAGATAACACAACGTCATAACTTAGATTCCTAAATACTTATTGTGGAGAAGGGATGCATGGACAAAAGCTATAGAAAGATTGGAACAAGAAAATTAAAGCCGTGGCAACGACTTTTGTATTCATTTTACATTTGATAATGTGACCATTTTTATACTTCATGATTTATTAATGCTTCATAACATAAATGATTATTAAGTAACTGATGTGCCTTAACATTTCTTCATTTCACACAGTAAATTAATTGTTAGCAAAAATTGAAGTTTAGCCTTTATTTTTTTAACAGGCTTTTCTGCAGAAATCGAACTATTTTAAATGACAAGGTTTTGCATTTCCTGTATAATTTAGATAGATGTTACACAAATATATGTATTTAAGCCAGTCTGTTGTTTTCATTTTTTCGGTATTCTGATATTTTTAATTTAATATTGGTAGTTTTTAATTATAGTTTTGAAACTGAGTTTAGAGGTTAAAAATAAATTAAAGATGATTTAAAATAAATCAATGACAATTTAGGTTGCATTGATTTGATCATATTTTTTCTTTATCAGGTAAGCATTGTAAGGTATGTTCTACACTGTCTCTTGCTTGCCAACACTTGTTAGTTTCTCATTATAGAACTGGCTGCACATGTCCAAACACTAGTACATAATTATAATAATAATGATGATGATGACTTTATTTAAAGAGGCAACATAATTTGACACATTCAGAATTCCTTTTGAGTTTCTATCAAAATGTACATATAGTATACAGTTTCAATCAAATGATTTATGTAAAGATACATATTGTTTATCTGGTACATGTATTAAAAAGAGTTTTCATATATTCATGGAGAAGAGTGTTTAAGGTCAGTTAAATACTTAATTGGCCTTTTTATAACTTACTCTTAAAGAATTTTATAAATACAGTTTAATTCGGAAAATAACTTATCAGTGGGCCCATTGAATGCCAATATCTGTAGCTTACTAGCCAAGATTTTTATTGTCCAATAATAATGGATCAGAAGTGTTTTGTCTGCAGAAAAGGATAGTTTATCAAAGTAAAAAACTAAATTTACAGACATGTGTAGACTCTTTTCCATGAGTTTAGGCTATTAGCAGACAGCTTTCTGCCTCCAGAGATAACCTGTGGTCAGTAATGATATGCAGCGTTCTATTTTTAGTAATTTTGAAAGGGGTCTATAAGGAAAATATCTTTTGAAGTCACTGAATGATACGATGCTGGCACAGTTAAACAATATATTAAAGAGTGTGTAACAACAAAAAACTTCCTACAATTTTTAAACGTTGCAAAGTGTAACAATGTTGATGACTGTAATTACTGATTAACTAGGAAAGTCGTTTAAAGCCGAGCTTAATGTGGAGTGTTGCACTTTTTCATTATCATGTACTGACGAAATGCACACCTTTCAGGTACCCTCAGTTTATGACATTCAAATTATACAAGTTAATTAGGTTTACTTTGGCCTAGTATCTTTTTCAAAGATACGTCTTGTGTTAGATCAATAAATATTTTATCATGAATAAAAGTTTTTAAAATAATTTAAGATTGCAATTATTTAAATAATACGCCATTAACATTTTACATTTGTATAAGATGACCCACAATTTATACATGTATCAAGGTTAATCGCATTTTAATGTAAAGAAAGGTTAAATAAAAATATATCAATAGATTTACTAAATACATGTATATAAGCTTTGCTAGATTGGATTTATGCCTAGTTCATTTGTTAATAAAATAAAAACGATTGTCGGTGGTCTTACTATTTTGTTTTAAAGAAGTTTAGTTCACGTGTATCAATTTCTGATCTATAATTATGTAAGTTATAAAAGAACAAAAGTATATTAACAATTGTTATCAACAGATAAGTTTGTTTGTTTCTTGTTTTGCTGTTGTTGTTGTTCTTTTTTGTAGATAATATATTTTTTTAATATTAATTCCATGATATCAAGGAACAAAAAATAACTGTGATATAAACAAAATATAAGTTTCACTGATGAAATAATCAAATGACGTCATCATTTTACATCTCATGGGAGGAGATAAATGATACAGTCTAGCTAACAATAGAGAGAAATAAGAATCCCTAAAGAAAGCCCAACATGGCAAAATTGAAAATGAACCCACACACAGTTGATAGGTTATTACAATCAAGGCTCAATCTTACAAAAAATGTGATTTATTATATGTGTTATTCAAAATAATGCACTCAGATTTATTTTCAAATAGAAATTGTTTTGAAACTGTTGAAATTCACGTGTAACACATATAAAATTGTTTATGAAAGTTGTAGAAGGAATATACATTAGAAAACAAAATATTTAGAAAACCATGCATAAAAGAATGTTTAAAATTAGGCAGTGTTATAACTTTTCAAATAACACTGCAAAGAACAAAAAAGAAGAATGTTTTAATATTTAAACATTACAAAAAACCATATTTCGTTACGCATCAACAATAAGCCTAAATGGCATTAGAAAACCTCTCATCTTTTGACAAAGATCTTCATCGATCGAATTAACACGTTTCTGCTACTCCATGAAAGCGGCGTATGGACCCCAAGTAAAGGGAATGTGTGTGTCTCGAAAGAGAACAAAATTGGCGGAGCTTATTAAATTTGATCAGAGGTTACATAGCAGGCAAAAGGTCAAAAGGCATTTTAAAAAAGCAGCATCTCCTAAGGTTGATAAAACAGTGTCAAAGTATAAATACTGCTACCGCTCAACCAGAAAAAATAGAAGAAACTAAAAAAAACAACAATCATGCTCTTATCATAATGTGTCATTCTAAAAGGATCGAAAATATAACATCTTTGATAAATATACAACACAAAGAACACTGATGAGATAATAAAAGAGAGAAAAAAACAGGATCCCTATAGAACGAACCAAACGGTTGAATTTAACATGTTTCAGGCTCGGTTTGATTGAGTCTTTTCATGGACGGTAGAGTTATTTGCAAGCTACAGTTCACCCACCAAAGCACCAGCTAAAGCAGAATACAGCGTTTTAACTTAAAATGGCAACTTAAGATAAGCGATGTATGTGCCTGGAGTAAAATAATGCCTGAATTATAAGTCATTTGACTTAAAAATGGCGAAATTTTAAAATTAGAAACTTCCGCAAATGAATTCATATGGCAATTGTATTGGAACGTTTCATGCGACACGTTCGTGCTTTTCCATGTTGAGCAGTATTGGTGCCTGAAGTAAAACAGTGCTTGTGTTATAAGTCATTAAGCTTGCATTATTCAGCCTCTAGACACATCGAGACTACGTCATGCTTGCATGCAATTAGCACAAAAATTTAATCACTTATCCGATTTTATTTGTTTTATTGAATTTGTCTCG